>NC_136999.1:13590074-13787228 GCF_032717465.1 Coenobita brevimanus
TCTGGTACCTCTCTGAGGAGCTGGTTGGCCTGGCATTCTTCGACGGCTCCTTCGACTCCGAAATGAAGAAGACCATGGTCTCAGCTCTGGAGAACAAGGAGGGTGATGAGCCTGAGAAGAGAAGGACTCTGGAGCTGTTTGTGGCTGTCATTTGAATGAAGAACCTCCCTAATTTCATAACGAGCACCATTTGCTGCCTTCTGTTTTTCCTTGGCTTCTCCAATGGGTTCCTTGATGTCGACCCATCCACGTGGGTTGAACAAGATGACTACAAGAAAGCCAAGCAATGCCTCAAGTCACTGAAAGTCATGAACAGTTTGCTGAGCAAAGATTTGCGCTCCCTGTCATTACCAAAGATGAGGAGCAGAGGCAGTTTCTGCTCCAGGTCATAGAGGCTCATTGTCAGTGATTCCCAGACACACAAAAGGCAACCGTGACCTCTCAAACTAGGCAACAATGGGTGGGAGATCGGTTCCCCTAAAGAGGGACAAATACTTACACTGCACGGGGGTCCTAGGTGCACCAGCGGGATATTCAGCCCAGATGGCACAGAGTGTGAACTTCTGGGTTTGGGGGGCACCATTAAATACTACAGGATAAGATTGAAATTTTGCATAGAAGGTTTTTGTACCAAGAGGAACAAAAATGCAGGGTGGCCCATTAAATATCTACAACTTCAAAAATATGGACCACCCTATTATATATATATATATATATATATATATATATATATATATATATATATATATATATATATATATATATATATATATATATATATATATATATATAACAAAAATGCAGGGTGGCCCATTAAATATCTACAACTTCAAAAATATGGACCACCCTAATATATATATATATATATATATATATATATATATATATATATATATATATATATATATATATATATATACACTCGCCTCGTCAGTTTCTCGCTCTCCATCCTCTCAACATGGCCAAACCACCTCAATGTGTTTCTCCTAACGCGTCCTATCACATCCACATCAACACCACAATGCTCCTTCACTTCCTCATTTGTCAGTCTGTCTCCCCATGTGACTCCACATGCTCCTGTCAGATAACTCATTTCCACTGCCCTCACTCTTGACTTGTGTCCTCCAACAAGGTCCAAGCTTCACTTCATACGTTAGAGTCGGTATCACAATAGTCATGCAGTACATTCTTCACTTCCATGCTCACTTCCCTGTTTCCTATCCCTGCTTTCAAGGAACCAGCAACCTTTCTTTCTTACTTAGAGAAACTTGTCTTAGCCTTACATACTTAGAGAAAATTGTCTTATCTTTACACTTACAAGTACCTTAGGTGGGAATGTGATTTAAATATTTTGTGAAACATTCTTATGTGTTTTTCCCAGTTAAGTTTAGGATGAAGAGTTAAGTGTAAAATTTAAGAAAAAATTTGTGAATATTTGTTATTACAGCCCACTCTCCCACCAATATCCTATCTCTCACCTATGACCCGAGCTTCCCTAGTGACCTGGCATACATTCCCACCCATTTCCTGTCCCCCTTGTATGACCTGGGTTTCCCCACTGAACTGACTCTTCCTAAAGTAACAAGTACCCCTATGGAGTGTGGTTCTCAAATAAGCTCTTAATCCATCAAAATCTCCTAAATGAAAATTAGGAAGGGTCGATGAGTTTTCAGTAGAACAGACATCTCAAATAATTTTGAGTTTCATTTCTTCATGATTGCAATTACCAAGCTGACCACCATTTTATAAGGCTAATGACGTTTTTTTTTTTTTTTAAAGATAAAATCAAATCTAGTATACTGTTGAGAAGCCGAATGTTCTAGATAGGTAGTGCTAGAGTATTCCTGATGATTCTCGCATTTTTTTTATGAGTCAGAGTTGCCAATTAGCCTGCTTTTGTGAACGGAGGTATTTTGTGAAGTTATGCAATAATTTGCATTCTCTTTTTCTTTATGATGTTTTATTTGGGTGTTTGTTTGTTAAATTGTGTAATTTGATTTCACTTTCTACGATAATCATTTAGAGTGCTACGTGGTGTAAGAACTCTGGAAATAGAACTGCTGGTGCTTGAGAAGGTACCAGAACGTCCTAGAATGTTGGAGAAGCAGGGAAAAAGAATGGGGGAGAGATTAGAGAGTGTTAATTCAGTTCACTTCGACTTGTGGCCTTGCGAATATGGCGCAGCTCCAGTATTTGTTAAATCTGTGAAGTGTAGTTGGTGGGCATACAGTGTAATTACTTGGTAAATAAAGACCACGAATGTGGGAAGCCTGTGTTATTACGCCTGTGTTGCTCTTGCGTACTGTACATTGAAAGGCAGACCCTACTAAGAATGATTCACTGGGTGACGTCCTTCCTATGCTGAACTACAGCTGTTGGAGCCTGCGGCAGTGTGGGACGAGGACATAAAAGGTGTTAGGAGTGGGACAGAAAGTGCTGCAGTGAGTCAAATTTTCGACATGGACCCACAAGGTGTACAGAAAACAAGCCAAGGTAGGCAGGAAGAGGCATCTCCGGTTGCAATCATGAAGTTTCTACAAATACAAAGTGAACAACTATGAGCACAAATTGAAGGGCAGAAAGAACTTAATGAACAACTACAAGCACAAAATGAAGGACACAATGAGTTCTAGAAAAAACTCGGTGAGCAACTACAAACACAAAGTGAACGACGACAAGGGCAAAGTGAAGAACAGAAGGAGTTCAAGGAAGAACTCACTGAACAAGTACAAGCACAAAGTGAAGAACAGAAAGAACAATATGAACAGCTTCAAAAGACATTCCGTGAGCAACAGAAGATTTACAACTGTGAATGCAGGGACAGATAGAAGCTTGCATGGGGGGAAATGAAGGAAGGACAGCAACAGATGGAGGAAATATACACTGAGTTACAGCAGGTGAAGCGTGAGGTAAGCAATAACGTGACAGAGTGCAGACAGCGTGTAGACGACCAGCTGAAGCACGTAGGTGACCAGTTGAAGACAATTAGTGAAAGAATTGAGGTTGTAGAGAAATCTTGCACTGCTGAAACTCAGAATAGAGTACAGAGAGCATATGAAAAAAAAAAATGGACAGTGTATGTTGAATCTTGACGAATCCCAAGCATCTGGAGCTAGCATTACAGGGCTGAATAATCAGAATGTAGAAGTTTCGCATCACTGGACTTAATTATAATGCCCCAGTTTTTAGCTCCCCCTCCCCCCAGTTGCAGTTGAAATGAAACCTCACGAAGTTGATGGTAAAGTATTGTGGGAAACTTACTGTGTACAGTTTGAATTACTTACTGATCAAAATGGTTGAGATAATAGTCAGAGGGCAGTGCAGATTGCCACTAGCCTCAAGGATGCCGCAATGGAGATTCTTGGCTTGGTTTCGGTGGAGGAGAGGAACAGTTATCAGTCCCTAGCAGAAGTGCTAGAGCGCAGATATAGGACCATGTACCAGACTGAGGACAGAGCAAGATTCTGGAACCATGCATGGGCTCGAGCTGAATCCCTTCAGCAGCTTGCTCATGACCTGGAGAGTATGGCCTGAATAGCATCTAACCTGTTGGCTATTCTTCCGAGGGACCTATTCATCAATGCTCTTGATAGTGCAGAGCTGAAAGTGCAAGTGAACCAGGCACAACCAGGAAGCATGCATAAAGCACTAGCCAGGGCTCTGGAATTTGATCTTATGTCAGATCCTGTACATGCAGTTTGCCGGCAGGACATAGTGAAGGGTTCAAGGCAAGAAAGGGGCAGATTCGTGAAGTGGAGAAATTCAGTGGAAGCTGCTGGTACTGTGAAAAGCCAGGACATAGGAAAGAGGGCTGCTACAAGTGAAAGACAGAACAGGAGAAGATTGGAGGAGGTTGCTGGTTCTGGGGGAAGCCATGACACAAGAAAGAGGACTGTTACAAATGGAAGAAGGAGCAAAAACAGACAGTGCAAGGAAATCTATGAATGCAGCAAATGGGTGTTGGACCTGTGGTGAGGTGGGATACGTTAGTTCTGACTGTCCGAAAAAGAAAAAGGAAACTAAGAAGAAGGCCGCAGAAAACAAGAAAGAAATGGAACACTAGTAAGGGCTGGTGTTAAGTGGCAACAGCCAGCCAGTTTTTTCAAGTAGCCTCACTACCAAGAAAATGTAAGAGAACTGCAATTGACAGTGTGTGGGTAGACGGAAGGATAGATAGCAAGAGGTATTCCCTGGTGATTGATTCAGCCTCAGCACAGACTTTTGTGAGGCCTGATCTGTTAAATCATCAGTATCTGCCTGAGTCATCGGTACAATTGTGTGGCATAACTGGGCACTGTGCAGAACTGAGGGGACCTTTGGATGTCCAGACAAGTGGCAGGGCAGGAGGCTACACTTCCAGTCTACGTGGCTGACATGGAGGATCCTTGCCTTCTTGGTTTCGACAATCTAATGTTCATGGGATGTGAGCTGGACTTCTGCTCAATGAAGCTCAAGGTCCGGGGAAAGTCGGTTCCTGTCACGACAGTGAGACATACCAGTTCTGGAGGGGAGGGGAGGGCACTGTGCACTACAGTGATACACCCAAGATCAGAACTACTGCACCATTGCAAGGTAAGTTGGCGTTTTGACAGCTGTCTAGGGGTCGTGGAGTCTATTATACAGTGCAAAACGAAGGCTGGAGAGATGGTGGGACCGACTTTGGTTAAGACAGGTGCAGGCGAAGTGCCAATTGTGTTGCCCAGTTTTGCCGTGAAAACACAGAATATCAACGAGGAAGAAATTGTGGGACTGCGCCAGGCAGTAGACTCTGAGCGGCATCAGTTGAAGGCCTGTAGAAGAAGTGTAGTCAGAGATGATGGGACTCTGCCAGACCAATTACAAGACCTGTTTTCCAGGAATTGTCAGTGCCTGGATGACTCACGAGTGCTGCAGTTAAGGCAACTGCTAGAGAAGTTTGCTGATGTCTTTTCCACCAGAGACCTGGACCTGGGATGTACAGATCTATACTCGGTTCCACGGAGTCTGACGCACTGATTTTGCCAGCTGAGGACAGGTGGATCTGGTAACACTGCGCGACGTACTCGGGCGGTGATTGGTGGATTTCCGTTGTGTTTGAACGTGCTCCAAAGTGACTTTGTATTCCGACCAAGGCCCTCATTGATTTGTAAGATACCGGATTATACAGATACAAATAAAAGCAATGATATATTTAATGATAAATATGTGCCTTTTAAATTACTAGAGATAAACCTGAATGACAATGATAATAAAAAGTAAGTAAAGTCGCGACCGGACGCATGCGGACAAGTCAGCGACTGTGGCGGGAATTCAGACGTTCATAGCGAGGTGGTTCCGAGGTCCTGTGAAGGCACGAATGTTTTTCCCACCGCTATTACCCAGTGTCACAGTCTGCAGTCTTCACCATGCCCTTCATTACCTCATCTACTAATATACAACCTGACCCTAGATATGCTTAGCTTAGCTTCTAATAATTATGATTTGTGTGAGCACACACACACACACACACACACACACACACACACACACACACACACACACACCTTACTGGGGCCAATACATGCTATTCTATTCTCAATACACATAGTGTACACACATATTTTCATTACCTTCATAGGTAACAGCAGCTTTAAAAATTTGCATTTGTTTGTATTCATAGTCAGATTCAATAGAATTATTTCTTACATGAATAAGTTTGGTGTTTGATTTTCCCTAACATTTTCGTATCCTAAGAGACAGACATACAGACGGACACCCTATCCCTGGTCACAATTCATCCTCAAGCATGTATCTCTGCCCCCTCGACAAAGAGCTGGGAAAGTAATGGTTTACATCATTATAGAATGAACCGAATTTTTGTTAATGGTAGAAGAAAGGAAAGTAAGATAAAAACTAACTTCACGAGAAAATAATATTTGAAATACGCTTCTATAATACAACCGCGTGCAGTATAAACGAAATCAAACATAATGATATGAATTTAAATCAGTCGCTAACTTGTCTGCATGCGTCCGGTCGCTACTTTACTTACTTTTTGTTATCATTGTAGTTCAGGTTTACCTCTAGTAATTTAAAAGGCACATATTTATCATTAAATATATCATTGCTTTTATTTGTATCTGTATAATCCGGTATCTTACAAATCAATGAGGGCCTTGGTTGGAATACAAAGTCACTTTGGAGCACTTTCAAACACAACGGAAATCCACCAATCACCCACCGAGTACGCCGCGCAGTGTTACCAGATCCACCTGTCCTCGGCTGGCAAAATCAGTGCGTCAGACTCCGTGGAACCGAGTATAGTATAACATTGTATCGACACCGGGGATCACCATCTGATTAAACAGCCAGCTTAGAGGATGGCACCAGCTCAATGGCAAGAAATGGAGAAGGTGATAGAGAATCATCAGAGTCAGGGAGTGATAGAAAAGTCCAGCAGTCCCTGGGCATCAGCAGTTGTTCTGGTAAGAAGGATGGCTCAGTATGGTGCTGTGTGGATAATCGAGCCCTGAATGAGGTGACCGTGAAGGTTGCATACCCCTTGCCAAGAACTGATGGCACACTGGATGCTGTCAGGTGCCAAGTGGTTCTCCACCCTAGACATGAACGTGGGATATCACCAGGTCAAGGCCACCGAAAAGTACAAGAAGAAAACAGCCTTTTTATATTGGTGCTTTTCATATGGGCGGGGTTTATGGCAGTTTAAAGTGATGCCATTTGGCATATCCAATGCCTCAGCTATTTCTGAGCATCTCATGGATTGAGTACTGGAAGGCCTGCACTGGCAGACAGCTCTCATCTATCTTGACTGTGTAATTATTTTGGGCAGGACCTTTGACCAGGAATTAGAGAGGCTGTCCGAGGTGTTCAACAGGATCCTAGCAGCACACATCAAGCTGAACTCCAAAAAGTACTACTTGTTCCAGAAGGAAGTGAAGTACCTGGGACACCTTGTAGGGATGGGCGGCGTCCCTACTGATCTGGAGAAGGTGGCAGCTGTGAAAAACTGGCCCGTTCCAACTTGTGTCAAGGAGCTATGGAGTGTCCTGGGTTTGTGTACCTACTAGCGGTATTTTCTCAAGGACTTTGCAACAATAACTGTACCTCAGCACAGGTTGTTAGGAAAGAGACTGAAGTGTATGTAGACTACGGCAGCTCAGAAGGCCTTCAATGAACTCAAGCATGCATTGACAAGATTTCCAATGTTGCTGTACCCAGACCAGAGTCAGCCATTCATCCTGGACAGTGATGCTAGTGACTATGGCATCTGTGGAGTCCTGTTGCAGAACAGTGATGACAAAGGGTATGTGGTGGTATATTACAGCAAAAAGCTCACCCCATTGGGGCAGAACTACTGTGTGACCTGTAAGAAGCTCTTGGCAGTGATGAAGGCCTAGACTTTTTCCTTCCCTACTAGTATGGATCCTACTTCATCATCAGGATGGACCATGCAGCACTCAAGTGGCTGAAGGCATTAACGAAGCTGAAAGGAAAACTGGCACGCTGGCTTAAGAAGCTGGACCAGCACATCTATGAGGTGCAGCACCGTCAAGGGCGAGTACATGACAATGCTGACAGCCTGAGTCATCGGTCTTGCGACCCAGCTTCCATGCAGTGTTTTGGAAAGAAGAGTGAAGCAAGAAATGCAGCCATGCTGCAGTGACAGGACCAGTGTCAGCCGAAGTAGACCTGAAGACGATCCAGATGCAGGCTACAGATTTACATTTAGTGCCAGAGCTGCTACAGCAAAGTACAGTGTGACCACCTTGGGAAGAGGTTTCCAGGCTCAGCCCTGCAACTGAGAGCTACTGGAGTCAGTGGGACCTTCTTTGTTTGAACAATGGACTACTGGAGTGTCACTGGGAGACACCTGATGGCCTCAGCAAGTATTGGCAACTGGTGGTTCCTAAGAAAATGAGGTCTGTGGTCTTACAAGAGTCTCATAACTAGATGACTAGTTGGCATCTGGGAGTGAAGGGAGCTCTAAGTCAGCTGAGACAGGTTCTACTGGACTGGCATGTATCAGAATGTCGAAGAGTGATGCTGCGCCTTTGATGTATGCTATGCCAAGAGGGACCCAAGAAACGTGGTTGAGCCCCTCTTCAGCTGCACCAAATGGGTGCACAAATGGAAGGAGTCGCGGTGGACATTGCTGGACCTCTGCCACTCACTGAAAAAGGAAACCGATATATATGTGTTCCCATGGACTTCTTCACAAAGTGGCCTGAAGCCTATGCCATCCCTGATCAAGAAGCCACAACTGTTGCTCAGATGTTGGTTGACCAGTCCTTCTGTTGTTTGGGGATGCCACAAGAGTTACGTTCAGACCAAGGTAGAAACTTTGAATCCGCTTTGTTTTGTGAGTCCTGCAAGTTACAGGGGATCAAGAAGATCAGGACGACTCCATTAAAGCCACAGTCAGATGGGATGGTAGAGAAGTTCAACTGGACCCTGGGAAAAGAACTGGCCAAGTACCGTTCCAAGGGACAGATGGAATGGGACCAGAAATTACCTGCATTGCTGATGGCATATCATTCTGCATCCCACGAGTCTACCAGCTACACCCCTGCAAAACTAAGGCTGGGACACAAGCTACGATTGCCAGCTGATCTTTGAACGGGAAGACCACCTGGTGAAGAGCTGCCTACAGACACCTGCAACTCTGCGAAGCATCTTCAGGAAAGACTGGCTGAGGTACATCACCAAGTTCGAGGAGCTCTGAAGTTGTCAGGTGAACTGATGAAGCGCAAGTATGATGCCAAGGCAAGTGAGGTGAGGTGACAGAGTTTGGCTTTACATTCCTCAGCAGAAAAAGGGACAGTCACCTAAGCTGTAGAGCCCATGGGATGGGCCCTACAGTGTAATGGACTGCCTGTCAGAAATAGCAAGCCGGATTCAGGGAGGGAGGAAGTCTAGCCCAAAGATGGTATAGGCAAGTCGTCCATGGCAGTACAATGGGCCAGGACAGTACAGCCAGGATGTTCCCGAGGAATTGTGCGCACCCGTAGCCGATGATGTTGAGGAGGACCAAGGAGCTGAAGTACAAGAGGATGGTGACAATTTCCCGAGGGAAGAAATGAATCAGGAAGAGGACTGATTAATTCCAGGAGCGATGGACTGTCTGCAGGAGCAGGGACGTCGTCGGAAGTGGCATAGGAGAAGACCTGATAAGTAGAAGGCCTTTCATATATATATATATATATATATATATATATATATATATATATATATATATATATATATATATATATATATATATATATATATATATATAATTAAATGTTTAGTTTGGATTAAGGATTATGTTTGTATATATTGTGTAGTTTTGTTAGGGCGATAACAGAACTAGGGAGATGATAGTGTTGAGAAGCTGGATTTTCTAGTTAGGTAGTGCTGGAGTATTCCTGACAATTCTTATATTTTCTCCTATGTGTCAGAGTTGCTAGTTAGCCTGCTGTTGTGAATGGGGGTATTTTGTAAAGTTATACAGTAATTTTTATTTTCTTTATATCTGTGATGTTTTATTTGGGTGTTTATTAAATTGTGTAATTTGATTTCACTTTTTTATGATAAAGCATTTAGAGTGCTACGTAATGTAAGAACTCTGGAAATGGAACTGTTGTTGCTTGGAGCAGGTACCAGAACGTCCTAGAATTAGAGAAGCGGGGAAAGATATAAAAGGATTGGGGCGAGACTAGTGGAGTGTCAGTTCATTTTAGTTTGATTGGTGGCCTTGGGAATTTAGTGTACTTGTAGATCTGGTACTTCCGAAATATGTGAAGTGTAGTTGGCGACTACGTAGTGGAATTATCTGGTAAATAAAGCCAACGAACATGAGAAGCCTGTGTGATTATGCCTGAGCCAATCCTGTGTACTGTACATTGAAAGGCAAACCCTACTAAGAACAATTCACTGGGTGACGTCCTTCCCATATTGAACTACTGCTGTTGGGGCCTGTGTCAATGTGGGACATGGAAGAATATTACCTCTGGTGGGCTCCCTGATATACTGATAGAGAAAATTATCCTGTACTACCTCTAGAAATTCCTCTGACTCTGCATCCTTTGCCTGATTTCGCCAATCTATCTTTGGCAGGTTAAGATCCCTTCCAATTATCACTAAACTGGACTGTGATGCTCTCCTAATTTCCTCCCAAAGGTATTTACCATCTGTTCTACTTAACCCGCGGCGTCCCGTCGACGTACTTCCACGTCCTCACGTTATGTCACTGCCAATCCCGTTGACGTACTTCAACGTCCTGCAATTGCAAGGTTCATAATTTCCACAATTTTCAAAATTCGCGCGAGATTTTCGATTCGCCCACGTACCCAAGCCTCCCCTACCTGCCCCCAGGCGGGCAGCGTCCCAGACCCCGCGTGACCTGCGCTCGCCCTTGTCTCGGTCACTCACCTGTTAGCAGTGACCCAGGTCAGACATGGCGCGTAAAGGTCTCTCAGATGACGAAATACAATCCGCCCTGGATGCCTTCACTGAAGATAGTGATTCTCCACTTGATGATGATGTGGTGGATCGAGATTATGTGCAGCCTGAGGAGGAAATAACAAGCAGTGATGAGGAGGTCTCCTTCGCCCCGGAAAAAGCGGTATGTCACGTATCGTAAGGCAAGGGAAGGCCAGCCTGCACCCAAAACACCTGCATGGACCTCTCTCCATACCCTAGAGAGAGATTCTGATGAGGACGAGGATGATGACGATGACGGCGGCTTAGGACGTGATGTTGCCTCGTGGTTGGGGAAGGAAAAAATCTCACCCCGAGGATCAGAAGGTGGGGCGAGAAGGCAAATAAAGTATGGCCTAGTGTTTTGTCTGGGGAAGGCAAAAGTGGTGTGGTGGGAGTGCGGGGTGAAAGGGAAGTGGTGTGAGGGAGGCAGAACGAGCACGTGGTGCACGTAGGCCTAGGGGAGAGGAGGTGGAGCCACTCCCCAGCACGTATTTCACCAGACAATATTCCCAAACTTCCTCCACACAGCCCCAGGATGTGGGGAAAGGAAGGAAAGGGAAGGGAAAGGGTAAAGGAAAAGGGAGAGGGAAGAGAAGTGCGAGTGATGAAAGGCGCCGCTCTCCACCTCCCCCACCACCACCAATGTTGCGTTGTGCCTTCAGCCATGTTTCAGAGAGTACCATAACTTCCTACACTACTGAAACTGTTTGGGATGACGATATGACGCTCAGTATAATGGTAAGGCCAGTCAGTATGTGCCAAGTCTTATATAAACTTGAAACGGGTGTAATGTTTGCAGGAAAGTAATGTATAAGTTGAGAAATAGTGTAAGTTGAACGAAGTGATATGAAAACTACACCCACTGTATAAATCTGCGAAAATATGACGCTCAGTATAACACTCTGGTCAGTAAATATGTGATAGCAAGAATATAAAGTGGAAGCGGGTGTAATGTTAGCATGAATAAAACGTATAAGTTGAAAAATAGTGTAAGTTGTAATAATTGATGTCATGAGTACACCCACTGTGTAAATCTGCGAAAATATGACGCTCAGTATAACACTCTGGTCAGTAAATATGTGATAGCAAGAATATAAAGTGGAAACGGGTGTAATATTAGCATGAATAAAACGTATAAGTTGAATAATAGTGTAAGTTGTAATAATTGATGTCACGAGTACACCCACATTCTGGTCAGTAAGTATGTGATAGGAATTATATAAAGTGGAATTTGTTGTAATGTTAGTAGTAAGGTATTTTATAAGTTGAATACTAGTGTAAGATGAAACAAATGATATCGCGATAACACTCCCTGTGTAAGTACGCATTAATATGACGCTCAGTTGCATCGTAAGTTCTGAAATTATGTGATATCAATTATATCAAGTGTAAACATGTGCAATGTTAGTGGAGAATTATTATATAAGTACAAAAATAGGTTGTAAGTTGAAATAGTAGTCATAGCGACTTCACCGTGTGTGTTATTATGCGCTATTATTACGCTATATATTTACGTAAGGCCTGAAATTATCTCAAAGCAGTTCTATACAGTTGAAAAGTGTATAATGTTATTAGAAAAGTATTATGTAAGTAGAAAACACACAATACGAGTTGAAACAACAGTCACAGCGAGTTCACTCACTAGTAAATAAGCGCTAACATTACGCTAAATGTTATCAAAAGGCCTGTGAATACGTAAAAACAGTTCAATAAAATGTAAAATGGTATAATGTTATTGTAGAAGTATTATGTAAGTAAAAAAAATGATATGTATCATGATTTTCGAATGTTAGCGATTCATCGTGACCAAGTTGCCTGATTTTGCTCGTTTCGCACGATGGTACAATGCTTATTTCTGCTCTATTTTTGTATAAAATCCAATATACTCTTTTATCACATGTTTTTATGTTTGTAATAAATACATATCTACTTACTTTCATTGGTTTCCCAGACTTATAATACCATAGAAAACGTTAGAGGCTCAGACCGCCTACGGAGAACACGGGGCCAGGTGGGACAAAGGCATACCTGTTTAGGGTAATTATGGACCCCGGGGAACAATTTCTTTGTCACTGACCATTGTTTCTGACCAAAAGCGAAAGTTTTAGCAAAAAAAAAAAAAGGGTCGAAAAATGGTCGGGATTGGGGGGTACCAGTGGTGAAAAAGTGGTCGGGACGGGGCGGGTTAATTTTGTAGATCTGTTAATAGCTCCCTGTTGTAACTAATTTCAACCTAGACACTTTTTGTGTCCTTATTTACTGTAATGTCGGTTTTATTGTAACAGTTTATTGAATCCTTTACATAAATAGCTACCCCTCCCCCCCTTCTTCTCAGATGGTTTGACACAAAAATATTATAGTCCTATCTGATATTCTGCTAAAAATTCCAAGTTTCACTAATAATGGCAATGTCTGTTTTCTCTGTACGAATTAAAGCCCTCAGTTCATCCATTTTATTACCTAAACTCCTGCTGTTTGTGTAGTACACATTCAGATTATTACAGGTAGTTATACCTCTACTTTGGGACTTACTTTTTTGTTTTTCTTAATAACTGGAAGTCTTCACTTTACTAATGTAACAATTTTTTGTGCTATCACTTATCGCTCCTCTGTCATAGTATGTTCTGTCCTCATTATCACGTGCCTGAGTTGATGTATCTACTCTAATAGCTAAACTGTTCTCCTTATTTTTGCAAGTCTCGATGTATCTATTCGGACCTGATTTGTTAGTGGAGTTGTTACACTTCCTGTACTTCTAACTTTCAAAAAAAAAAAAAAAACTAACTAACTCACTCCTTATCTATCATTCTAGCTATAATAGTAACTCCCTGCCTACTAAGACGACTCCCATCCCAAGTACACATGGCACTCCGTCCGTAAAACCAATTCTTGCTTTCTATGAACAGTATTGCATTAACTTTGCAATATCTTTCAAGGCGGCAGTTAAAACCTATTGCCCTGCTCAACCATTCCCTCCCAATCCCCCTCCTAGGCAAAATTTTTCACCGAATACTACAGGGATACCCCCCCCCTCTCCCTAACCTTCTCCAATATATCCTTGTAGTGCTGCAACAGTACCTGACTTCTACACCTACCAATATCATTGTTTCCTACACTGAGGCAGAGAGTGGGTTTGTCTCCATTATCCTTCCAGTTATTTGAAATTTTTCCTTAGACATTACCCATCCTGGCCTCCAGAAGATACACATGTTTAGTGAGTGGAGTATGCACTGCTCTCTTTAGATATGTTACCTGGGAATCTCCAACAATGACAACATTTCTCTTACCTTTCTTGATCTGAGGACGTTTATGGGATATACTCGCCGTCCTCCTCCTCTATTTCCCTGTTTGCCTTCCCTTCACATTCGTCATGTAACGTGTCGAATGCATTTGTGGTTTTTGTCTCCACTTGTTTCATAAGAGTGAACTTTGTTGCACCCTTGTGAACAAGTGTCCAACCTTCGGCCTTTTTCTCTTTCCCCTCCAACATGTCCTCCAGCAATTCCCTCATTTGTGACATCTCCTGCCTGCGAACCTGTATCTACCGTTATAATTTCAGATGTTCTTCCTTTTACCTCAGGGTAATCCTTCTCAAAACTTGCAGCAGGGACACAACTCTCCGTAGAGGAAGCCATCACATGCAGAACTACTAGAACACAGTAGTACAACACTATCACAGCTCACTAGAACACACTAGCACAACACTATCACAGGTCACGAAACTCAGTGACAGTTCTCACAACAGGCAGGTACAGCTAGGTAAATTAGGAATGCCAGGAGATGTCTCAACAGACTGATCTCAAATAAGCAACTGTCTGACCTCAGTCATCAGTTAATCTTCTTTCTAATATTTTCAATTTTCCTCACTGTTAAGAATATGAGAACCTAAGAAGAGAGAATAACTGCAGTGGACCAGTTGGCTCATGCTAGGCAGCTCCTACAAGAGTAAGTAAATTACTAGAATGAGATAAAGATATCAAAGAAGAAAATCTCACCTGCACTCCAAACCCTACAGCTGAGGCCGGCAGGAAAAATTAAGAAGGAACACCATGCAGAATAGAAGAACTGGCGTGGACATTTTATAGGAAAGTGTGAAAAGAGAAAAGGAGACTATCATTGTGTAACCTGAAAAATAAAAAGAATGAATTAGCACTGATGATGAGACTTTTTTGATACCCACTCCTTACTTGTCATATACTTATCTAGCCTCTGCTTGAAACTCTCAATGGACCGGGCAGCAACTAGATTACTAGGTAGCTCATTCCATTCGTCTGCTACTCTACTGCCAAACAAATTTCTGTCTGCTTCCTTACTAAAACGAAATTTGTCCAGTTTGAAACCATTACCTCTAGTTCTGTCCTGTATGCTCACCTTAAGTACCTTGCTGATATCTCCTTATTTATTCCCTTCATCCACTTAAACACATTTATTAAGTCTCCTCTTATTCTACGCCTTTCTACTGAGAGGAGATTTAGCCTTTTTAGCCTGTGTTCATATGAAAGCTTGTGAATATCATGCATAATTTTTGTCATTCTTCTCTGTACATTTTGTAAGGAATTTTTATCCAATCTATAGTATGGACACCAAAATTGCACAGCATAGTCTAAATGTGGCCTTATTAATGCCAGATAAAGCTGCAGTACTACTTTAGATGTCCTACGTTCACACTTCGCGAAATAAATCCTAGGACCCAATTTGCTTTATTTCTCACATTAATACACTGTTGTCTTGGTTTGAGGTCTTTACTAACCATAACCTAGATCTCTCTCACATTCTGATTTACTAATTCTTTTGTTATCTAAGTTGTATTTAGTATCTCCAGTGGTCTTGCCTACGTTATGTACTTTACATTATTCAACGTTAAATTCCATTTGCCAATTTTTAGACCATTTAGACAATATATCGAGGTCCTTTTTGTAAGTTAAGACAATCATCAGTCAAATAATGATACTTCCTATTTTTGTGTCATTGGCAAATTTGCTAATACTGGTACTGATTCCTAAGTCTGGATCATTTATAAAAAGGGCCAAGTACTGATCCCTGTGGTACACCGCCAGTTTCTAATTCCCAATCTGAATTAGTTCCATGCAGTAATACTCTCTAATTTCGTCCCATCAGCCAGGATTCTATTCAGTTTAAGATCTCGCCATCTGTTCTGTGTACTTGAACCTTTCTAACTACCCTTTTACTGCGGACCTTATCAAAAGCTTTACTGATGTCCAGATAAATAATTTCATAAGTGTCTTCCGCCTCATAGACGTCCGAGAAGAATGACAAGTTTGTGAGGTAGGATCGTCCTTGCCGAAATCTGTGTTGACTTTCATTTATAAGATTAAATCTTTCTATAAGTGTTCTCTAATCTTATTTGCCAAAATTGACTCTAGCATTTTTCCCACTATTGACGTTAGGCTTATCGGACGATAATTTGGCGCAGATGCGTTTATCACCATTTTTTTAAAATGGGCATTAGGTTTGCAGACTTCCATGTCACTGGAACTTCTGAATTTAAAGAATCATTAAATAAAGTTTAAAGTGGTTAACATAACTCCTCTTTGGTGTCTTTAATGATATTTCCATATATATCGTCCGGACCTGGCGATTTTTGAAGATTTAACGTATTATTTCTTTCAATACGTTTTCCTTACCAATGGTTATTTTACTAAGAATATTGCCCACATTATCATCGTAAATTCTTTCTGCATCAGGGACCAGGTCGAGATTTTCCTTGGAAAATACTGATACGAAATAATCATTTAGGATAAAGCACATTTCTTTATCTTCTCTGGTAATGTTACCTGATTCTGTTCTAAGAGGTCCTAACCTATCTATCCTTTTCGTACGGTATATTTGGTAAAAACCTTTGGGTTTATTTTCGATTCACTAACAACCTTATTTTCGTAACCTCGCATTGCATTCCTTATCTCCCTCTCTGCATCCTTATTCAAAATCGTGTACCAGTTACTTAAGTGTTCCTCTTCCCATTTTATTTTTATATATATTCCTTCCCTTTGGCGTATGAGAGATTTTAATCTGTTGTTTGACCATCTTGGTTCTGAATTATTCGTTCTAAAAGGCTTTGAAGGAATATATCTATCTTGGCCCCTATATTACATTTATTAATTCATTAAATTATTTCTCACTGGCCAGACGGCTGCTTGGTACCGGGCCTGTGTTAATCTCCATCACCTGAACTACACTTCCACCTATATCTGTCCCTCATCTATGACCCGAGCATCCTCAGTGACCTGGAACACATTCCCACCCATTTCCTGCCCCTCACCTATGACCTGGGGTTCCCCACTGACCTGACTTACCCTAGAGTAACTAGTCCCCTCACGAAATACAGTTCTAAAATAAGCTCTTCATCCATCGAATTCTCCTAGACAAAAATTAGTGACGGTTGAGGTGTTTTCACTAGACCGTACATTCCAAATAAATTTGAACTTAATTTCTTCACGACTACTATTATAAGTCGTCCACCAACTTCTTTATCGTTAATAACGTTTTCTTTATTAAATAAAACTAAATCTAGTACATTATTACCTCTGGTGAGCTCCCTGATATAATGATAAGAGAAATTATCCTATACTACATCTAGAAATTCCTCTGACTCTGCATCCCCTGTCTTATTTCGACAGTCTATCCCTGGCAGGTGAAGATCCAATACACTTATTACTAAGTTGGACTGTGACGCTTTTCGAATTTCTTACCAAAGATAATTACTATCTGCTCTACTTAATTTTGGAGGTTTGTTAATAGCCGCTAAAACTAATTTATCCTTGTTGTTACTAATTACAACCCAGACACTTTCTGTGTCCCTGTTTGCTTTAATGTCGCCTTTATTGTAACGGTTTAATGAATCCTTTACACAAATACCGTAGCTACTCTGTCCCCCTTTCTTCCCACACGGTTTGGCGCGGAAATATTATAGTCCTTATTCTGATATTCTGCTAAAAATTCTCGAGTGTTTGTATTCGTCCAAGTTTCACTAATAACGCCAATGTCTATTTTCTCTGTACAAATTAAAGCCATCAGTTCATCCACTTTATTATGTAAACTGCTGTTTGCGTAGTACATTTTCCGATTAATATTCTTCGTTCGTGGGAGTGAGCAAAAACCAACTCTCCAACGTTGTTCATTTTTATTCGACGTTTCGTCTATAGAGAGACATCATCAGGAATGTAAAGACCACAGCCACATCTGGAAATGAAATATGTTTACACATTTACTTGTGAAACAAATGAATTCTGAATTTAAAGGTAATGCACATCAAAAATAATCATAGTATGACTAGGTAACAATTTTCTATATCCTTTATTCAAGGCAGTATAGATAAGGAAAGGCAGATGCTATATAGCCTGCTTAAGCAGCTAGAATACTGAAAGAATTTTTCTCAAGACACTTATCAAAACTTTTCGAATATACTTTTTACCTATATTATTGGAAATTATATGCACAGAAGGAATAATATAAAACAGATATACTCTAATCTCTGCAATATAACGTACTCGATATTTTAAGCTAATGAAGTACCTATAATTAAAAAAAATACATTTAATTACCTTATACATCAAGACAGTACAGATGACACCTCGTGCTGTAGGGTACATACTGATATTGTAAAACTAAAACTAAATATGCGTCGTTCCTACATCTGTATTAAATCCGATGCACAGATTGAGGGTCGTGGGCGCAGCTATAGGCTTTCTATTTTATGAAAGCGGTTTGAGTGGGGCCTCCTAAGTCCTCACACTGCTAGCTCTGTTGCCACATCACCGCCACACACAAGCTTCTCCCCCCCCCTCTTCTCTTGCTCTCATATTTATATTAACTATTTCTAATTTTATATTTCTCTTATTTTGAATTTTGATGGGCAAGCTTCCATGGCGGGAGACTGACCGAGTATGACCTGCACACACAAGGTTATCTCTCGTGTCACTCCACTTGACAATGTCGCAAAAGCAACGCTGACAAGTCGTATGGGATTTATTCTATACTATAGCTTTTTTTTTAAATTACATCTATACAGAGTACTTGAAATTCACTTATAAGTAGTTACTAACTTAAAATAGAAGAGAGAGAGAGGATAGCAGGCGTAATTACACGTGTGTGGCAGCAGTGATGTGGCAACAGAGCTAGTGGTGTGAGGTCTTAGGCGGCCCCACCCAAACTGCCTTCATAAAATAGAACACCCATAGACTGGATGCAGGCTGATCCTTCCAAGTACCTGGGGGATGGAGTAGACGGGGCAGGGGACAGGGGGTTGGTTGGGTGGATTATTTGCCCTCGGGCGCGACTACACCGGATGCGGGCTAATCTTCTCAAGCATGTGGGAGGAAGGGAAGACAGGGGAGGGGACAGGGGGAGGGCTAGGCAGATTATCTGACCTGTGGTGAGAGTGTCGTTGTCTCTGTGCACACACACACACACACACACACACATATATATATATATATATATATATATATATATATATATATATGGCGGGGGGAACGCAATCTGGCTGCACTATGAGGTGGTATTACTACTCTGCGGCCAGGTTGTGTTAGGAAGAATACTGCCACTGTATTCCCTGCGTGTCGTAAAAGACGACTAAAAGGGGCGGGGTGAGGGAACTAGGGACCCCTTTCTGTTTTTTAGTTCCTAAAAAGAGACAGGCCATAGAAAGGGATGGGGGATTCAGTTATCCCCGTACCCTGAAGATTGGGTCTATGAATGTGCGTGGATGTAGTACGATTGAGGCTAAAAGGGAGGAGACTGGGAGAATGTTTGTGAGAAGAAAGTTGGATGTGTTAGCTTTGAGTGAAACGAAGATGAAAGGGAAGGGTGAGTCTATGCTTAGAAGTATGAATGGAAGATTGTCAGGTGTTGATAGAGGAAGGGCAAGAGAAGGTGTGGCCTTGTTAGTGAGTTCGGAAGTACAGCAGTGTGTGATTGAATGGAAGGAGGTGTCATCGAGACTGATGTAGGTGAAAGCGAAGTTGAACATGAGTTGTAGGTGTTTGTGAGTGCATATCAGCCTGGTAGTGAAAGGGATGAAGAAGAAAGGGAGTCTTTCTGGAATGATGTTGAAGAGTGTCTGCAGAGTACTGGAGCGAATGTGAATGTGGTAATGATGGGAGATCTGAATGCTAGACTGGGAAATGTAGCAGTGGAAGGTGTAGTTGGTATGCATGGTGTGCCTCGAAAAAATGAAAATGGGGAGCGAATGATAGGGATGTGTGTTGAGCGAGAGATGGTGATTGGAAATACGCTGTTTGAGAAGAAAGATATTTATAAGTATACATGGGTGAGACAGGAGGGTGGAATGGTTGTGGATAAAGCATTGATGGACTATGTGGTTGTGTCTAGAAATGTAATAGGAAGATTGTTGGATGTGAGAGTTCTGAGAGGGGAGGGTGGAGGTATGGCTGACCACTACCTGGTGGAGGGAAAGGTAAGAGTAGGTAAGAAATGGGTGAGAGCTAAGAGGGTTAGGTGTGGCAGGGAGGTTTTGAAAATAAGTGAGTTGGATAAAAGAGAGAAAATGATAGAGTATAAGGAGAAATTGAAAGGTGAGTGAAACGCAGTGAAAGATCAGGAAAATGGCAGTGTGGAGGAGGAATGGCAGTTGTTTAAGAGTGCTGTGGTGGGGGATGCAGAAGAGGTGTGTGGTGTGAGACGTGTGGGTGGTGGTGTAAGAAAAGGAAGTGAATGGTGGTGCAAGGAAGTAAGTATGGCTGTGGCTGAGAAGAGAAGTGCATACGAAGTGTGGCTCCAGAGGAAGGATGAGGTGTCATATGAGAGGTATAAGGAAAAGAGAAACAGGGCGAGAAGGGCTGTGCGTGATTCTAAAGTGGCAGCGGATGAGAGGTGAGGTACGCGGCTGACTGCGAATTTTCAACAGAATAAGAAAATGTTCTAGAAGGAGGTTAATAGGGTGCAAAAGGGAGAGTCTGGGAGGGAAAAGCGAGTAAAAGCAGAGGATGGAAGGATGTTAATTGAGACGGATGCAGTAAGGAAGAGATGGGCAACGTATCTTGAAAGATTGTTAAATGTAGAGGATGAAAACGTGGCTGAGATTATGGCGGATGGAAGGGTGCAAGGAATAAATGTGTTGGGAGAGTTGAATGATTCTTTGATCACGAAGGAGGAAGTGGAGAAGGCAGTAAAGGAGATGAAAACAGGGAAAGCTGCAGGTATGGATGGGTGTGCTGTGGAATGCTTGAAGGTTGGTGGAGTGACTATTGTTGATTGGTTAGTAAAACTGTTGAATGTGTCCTTTGTGAAAGGTATGGTGCCAATTGACTGGGCAAGTTCTTGTGTGGTCCCGTTGTATAAAGGCAAGGGTGATATTGTAAGTATGAATGTACTAGCTTTAGGGGTATAAGTCTGTTGAGTGTTGTAGGTAAGGTGTATGGTAGAGTGTTAATTCTGAGAGTTAGAGAGGGCACAGAGGGAGTGATTGGTGATGAGCAGTATGGCTTTAGGAGAGGGAGGGGATGCGTGGATCAGGTGTTTGCTGTGAGACAAGTGTGTGAAAAGTATTTAGCGAAAGGCAAGGATGTGTTTTGGGCATTCATGGATTTAGAGAAAGTGTATGATAGAATTGATAGGGAGGCTTTGTGGACTGTTTTAAGATTGTATGGACTTGATGGTAGGTTACTAAAAGGGGTGAAAATTTTTTATGTAAATAGTAGAGCGTGTGTAAGAGTGGGGAATGTTGTGAATGATTGGTTTCCAGTGAGAGTGGGTCTGGGACAGGGATGTGTGATGTCGCCTTGGTTGTTTAATATTTATATGGATGGTGTTGTAAGGGAGGTGAATGTAAGAGTTTAAGATGGAGGTCTGAGTCTGGTGAATGTTGATGGTGGAGAGTGAAATCTGAAACAGCTGCTGTTTGCTAATGATACTGCACTGGTGGCTAATTCAGAAGAGAGATTGAGACAGTTGGTAGAGGAATTTGGAAGAGTGTGTGATAGGAGGAAATTGGAAGTAAATGAGAATAAGAGTAAAGTGATGAAGTGTACAAGGTTGGTAGATGATAGGAGGATGAATATAGTTCTGAATGGTGCATTGCTTGAGGAGGTACAGTGTTTTAAATATTAAGGATCACATATTGCTGTGGATGGAAGAATAGATGCAGAAGTGAAGTTTAGAATGAATGAAGTAGGTAAGGTGCTGGGAGGAATGAAAAAAGTGTTTAGATGTCGTTCGCTTAGAATGGATGTAAAGAGAAGGCTGTATGAGGGTGTTGTGGTACCGACTGCATTATATGGGGCTGAAACATGGAAAATGGGTGAAGCAGAGAGGAAGAGTTTGAATGTAATGGAGATGAGGTGTCAGAGGAGTATGTGTGGAGTGACGCGTATGGATCGAGTGCGAAATGATGAAGTGCGAAGGAGAACTGGAGTTGTTCGGGAGATGGCTGATAGAGTGTAGCAGAGGGTGTTGTGATGGTTTCGACATATGGAGAGAATGGATAATGAGCGATTGGTGAAAAAGATATCTAGATCTGATGTGAGAGGTGTAAGGCTGAGAGGGAGACCACGAATAGGATGGATGGACTGTGTGAAGAGAGCGCTGGATGCGAGAGGGTGTCTGTTTAGCATGGAAGAGTGGCTGTGCGCGACAGAAATAAATGGAGAGAAATTGTGAATGAATAAATGAGATGAAGCCCTGAGGGGATATTCTCCCACATTTGGTCTGATCAGCTAGTCAGGTCAGGTGCGGGTAAGGGGATGGGTCTATTATGATGTGGCAGGGGTAAACCAGCTCTGCTGTCCAGCTCTGCTGCGAATGTCACTGATTGCACTGCGCAGTTGACCCTTGTGCGGTGTGGTGTGGTGAGGATCTGTTCTTTCTCCTCTTTGGGGCTAAGATGCAAATGAATGTGTTTCAATGGATGAGTAAATGGGGAGTGTGTCGTCCTGTCTCGGCTACCTCCCTTTCCTTGGGGGAAGCAGCCTAGGTTTATAGATAGATAGATATACAGTATATCCCATTTGACCTCAGTGTCCTCAGTGTAGGACAGAACAGGGAATTTTTAAATGTTAATTAAGTAGGTAACCCCCGGGTAGGGACCTATAAGCTTCGCGACTATGAGCCGACAGGCAGAGGGTGGTACACTTGTTACCCTCCCAGTACAATCCCTAGCCCAGGAACTCTGGGAGCCAATGGGTTTTATATATATATATATATATATATATATATATATATATACACGAAGTGTTACCCAAAAATTCCAGTAATTTGAACAGAGGGAGCCAACCGTTTGCTGTTTTGCCTTTTACTGCTAGGAGAAGTCAGCAGCACCCCTTGTGCGTCAGTGTGGCCCCGGCCTTGTCTGTGGCGTGTTGTTGAGCTATGCTTACTATTGTAACATGGTGTGTAGGTGGTTTGGCGGTTTTGCAATGGTGGACCTCACAGAACAAAGAACTTGCATCAATATCAACAAGACGGCTGCAGAAACTCACCAGTTGTTTTTCTGGTGCAAGCGGTTCTAGGAAGGACGGACGTCTGTCAAAGACAATGACCGTTCTGGACGCCCATCAGTGGCGACAACAGAAAATGTCAGAAATGTTCATCAGGCTATCCTTGCAGATCGTGAACGAACTATCCATGATGTTTGTGATATCGTTGGACTGTCGTATGGGAGCGTACAATGCATTTTGTCAGACGTGTTGGGCATGAGATTCATCGCTGCAAAATTTGTCCCAAGACTTCTGTGTGACGAGCAGAAGATACAGTGTGTTGCAATTTGCAGGGAGCTCAGGAATTAGGTCAGAGATGATGCAACCTTCGTCTCCAAGATCATAACTGGTGATGAATCATGGGTTTATGGTTATGACCCAGAGACAAAGCAGCAATCATCACAATGGAAGTCTCCCAATTCACCGAGGCTGAAAAAAGTGTGTCAAGTTCGCAAGAGTGTCAAGTCGATGTTGATCGTTTTCTTCTATATCCAAAGGATTGTTCATAAGGAATTCGTCCCACCTGGTCAATTTGTTAGTGGAAAGTTTTACTGTGAAGTTTTGCAGTGTTTTAGGGAGAACATCTGCTGCAAACGTCCAGAACAATGGAAGAACAAGGACTGGATCCTGCATCACAACAAAGTCCCCGCCCATACATCAATTGTTGTCCAGCAGGTCCTGGCTTCCATTAACACAATAATCATTCCTCACCTAACCTATTTGCCTGACGTTGCCCCCTGTAGCTTTTTCCTGTTTCCCAAGCTGAAATTACGACTGAAAGGGCGTCGATTTGACTCAACTGAGGAGTTCCAGACAGAATCGCCGGAGGTGCTGAAGACCATCAAGCCTGAAGCCTTCCAGGGATGCATGAACTCATGAAAAAAACGCTGGGACCATTGTATACATGCCCAAGGGGACTACTTCGAAGGCGACAGTGAGAACTAGGAGGTAAGGTAATGTACCCATACTGTATTATTATTGTACCCACACTATACTATTGTACTCATATAACCATACTTCATAATACCTAAACCCATATATGTATATGTAACCAGTACAGTTTGTGTTAATCGGCAAATTCCTTTAAACTGCTGGGTTAAGCTAAGGGTCCCACGCCTGCTGCTCGCTGAGAGTCAGTCGGCGGTTAGCCAGCATTCAGAACACATCTGCAGTACTCCACTCTCAAATAAACCTTCGTTATACGTCGCCTCAGATGTTTGGAATTAACCTGAGTGGGGAACGAGGGGGCAGTGAAACAATTTGGTAGCATCGGTGTGCCAGACCTCCTTCATCTCGCCTCTGCGGTGATTTCAGTGCCACAACCGGACTCATTATTACAGGTGCTTGTTCCTTCACCATCCCTGCCGCAAGCCTGCCTTTCGCCTGCCTTGTGTTTGGGTCGCCTACGTCTTCCTTGGTGAAAACTTCCTACCGTACTTCCCCGAAGATTATACCACCACCGACCTGCAGGCCACATCGCATCTCAAAAGCTGCTGTCCAACTAACATTCAGTAAGGGACTATCAAGTGCCAGTTCTTACGCTCCACCTGTTTTGGATAATTATGAAATTACTACCCCAACACATCCCACCACACCCCAACTGCTCCCTCTCAGCCCCACCTTGCAAATTGCTGAGCCATCAAAAACGGTACAGCCACACCCGCACCACCTACCAACCGTGCCACCCTCCACCTCCTTGCCCAGGGCTTGTGTCTCTACGTCATCGCCGGCTCTCTCCAATCAACATCTGGCTGGTGATCATCTGACTCTCCAGCTGGCATCTCATTCATCGCCTTCGTTGTGACGTCATTCCCCCCACTATCTCCCGCCGCAGCCGGGGAGGGATACTTCATTCAAGTAACCGTAGTAACGTCTCAACTTCTTCTCCAACCAACAAGACCTCACTTCATTCTCATAACTTCGGTATTGAGTATATGTAAATATGTAGTTTATTCTAATTAGCCCATTTCTTGCCTTTCTATAGAGATTATTCAACGGATTTTCTCTACAGATTGTGCCTCATATTACCATCCATCTGTCTGTTATTCACTGTCTTGCATCGCTTTTATTTACCTTACTTTTCATCCACCCTACCCACCACGCTCACCTCTCACCTCATTTTTCTTCACCCTATTCATTTTTCCTTCATATTTGCCTCCATTGTGTTTATTCACTCTCATTACCATTGTAAATATTTCATATGTCCTCATTCTCACATTGTATTTAACTTTTTCATTCTCATTGCTATTAATAATTTTTCCCACTTCACTACTTGTCATATTTTGCAAAAACAGAGCTCTCTCCCGTTCGCCAGCAACAAAACACGGAAAGTGAGTAGGGAGATCCCAATAATGACGATTCAGTGACTTACCTTCGTAGTGGTAGATCGTATCAAAAATATTCTTCATTACTCAGACAACTCCTAAAGCTGAATACACATACCACTCTCACTATCACCACTACTACTACTACTACCGCTACCACTACTACTACTCCTTCTGCTCTAAAGAACCCAGATATTTTTCCTCCAGATAAAATAAATCCGGATACAGCTTTATCTTTAAATGATTCTCTAGAACTTACTTCAACTTCTTCTCTTCCCATTTCTCATGCTATCTCTGCTACAACATTTCAGCTCCCAACTCAGCCACACATAACTACCATTACCTTCACTACCTCTCAACCAACTACTTCAGTTACTTCCACCCATCCCCAACCTCACACTCTTCCAACCATGGCAAATCAACCCCCCCCCCCTCCACAGTCAATATATTTGGACCGCCCTAAATTTACCGGCGAAGATAACTCTGTCAATTTACGACTTCCTCAGAAAGGTCGAAACAGACATTCGCAATAGACAAATCACAACTGAATCCCTCAAAGTCTCTAATCTTATGGGACGGTTACACCAGGGCAAGTCACCAATTGGAGCCGCGATTCGTTCAGGCCATTTTGAGGACTGTCAAACATTTTATGAATTATGCCATGAGTTAATACAACTCTGTTGTCAGCATTCAAATGCCGCATCACTCACTGGCTTCACAAATTTACTAAACCAAATGGAGGAAAATGTGAAACTCCCACCTAAAGATGCAAAATTATATGAGGCAGCAGCTGTGATGAAGGCCACTAGTTCTGGGATGCGCCAGTTGTTGCGTGGCATCCAATGGGTGAAAGACAGTAATGGAACCCTTATGATTTCCCTAAACGACTTTGGAGATTTGCTGGGTTACCTGAGATTTATGAATTGGCTAGACAGAAACCAGAAAGAAATACCCCTACAGATATGATTCAACCCAGGATATAATATTCAAAACATTTCAAAAGCCATCACGGAAAGAACAGGATCAAACCTCACTTGTCAGGCCACTAATCGCTTCCCAGTCTCGCAAGTTTTCCACACCTAAGTCGCCTCATGGGATTACTCACGTTCGCGACCACTTACGAGAGGAAAACCTAACACTAATCGTTCCCTTTCACGTTACAGATCACCAACCGGCGGTCGTGACCAGTCCAAAGTGCGACGGGGCAAACAATCCTTGATCGTGTGCTGGCACCGTGGTAACACTGGGCATCGAGAATCCAGTTGCAACTGTAAATACAGACGACATCGCTCACAGGGTAGACAAAGTACATCTTCGCGATCACGTCGCCCTAAATGCAAGAACAGTACGACTCACACTACTGGGGATTGTCGTTTCCCAAACAGCCGCCAGTCGGGGAAAGGGGAGCGCCCGTGTCGGAAAAATGTAACGTAACAACAGAAGGTCAATTCCCAACGCGCCAGGTAGGGCCGATAATTTCCTTAGGCTTAGTCATTCTAGGACAGAGTGAAAACATACAAACCTCGTTTTTCATGGATACGGGGTCTATGGTAAATTTGATATCCGAAAACTCTTTAAACAGCATTAGAAGAACAGGTAAAAGGGCCGGAATCCTCGAGCCACCTGACATTCGTTTATGCGTCTGGATGGCTCGGAATTTAAGGTCAAAGGACAAGTTGTTTTAAAGATACAATTAGATAAAGCCTTGACACCTTTTACAACCACATTTCATGTCACAAACGACCTCAGATATCCAGCAGATGCCCTTCTTGGTTTACCCACCATGGCAGAATACAACATTGCCCTAATCCCAGCTTTTAGTAGCATAGATATTTATGGGTTCCCAGTATAAGGCATGGATTATCCACGTCCTGTGTTTTCCCAAATAAACTCAGTCATTCAGTTTCCACTAACCCCACCACTACCTGAGAGTACAGATGAATCCTCCCCATTCTTTGAGAGTAAAGAGATAAATCCACCACTTCCTGCGAGTATAGAAGTAAATTCACCAACAACTAATGATACACCCTCAAGCACTCAATAGTAGATCATGATAACCCCTCTAACGACAGCACTATAGCCGACTCAGACACGTCTCAGTTAGCTACCTCACAAGATTTGAATGATGTTCTAGAACACGCGGAGACGAGGCGTGCAGTAACAAATCAGTGCACAATTTTGTTGCCGCATGAGTTTACCAAAGTCTCTGTTCGTTTTATAGGTGCGAAAGAAGGAGTGGATGTACTAACATTACCAGAGACGTGTTGTGTGAATGGTTTAACCTGTGAGTCGGCATTGTGTACTGTGTTGGAGGATAACTTGTGTTATCTGTACTTGCTAAATGTCACTAATGCTCCACTGAAGCTTGAAAGTGGTATAAACATTGGAGACTTCCTGGTTTACCCATCGGCCGTAAGGGAGTTCCAAGAGGTACCAATCTCGAAACCTACTAAAAATGATGATGATAGTGATCCATCTGGTGTGTATACCATCAACTCTAAAGCTGCGTTCCCTCATTCACAATTTCGCCTCCCGATCGTCCACGACTGCCAACAATGGCCAATCGGGACCGCATCCCAGGTAATCTGGAGCCTAGGCATGCCGATGGGCGTGCCATTGTGACGTTCGGGAATGGCAAAAGGGATTGTTGGGATGGGGTTGAGACGGCCTAACGGGTGTCTGGGACGGCGTTACGAACGTCGCAATCGGGGCCGATTGCACCACGGGTGAAGTCCAAGACAATAGAGGACCGTCGGGGTGCGGTACGACGGTCGTAAAACCGTCTGGAGGCACATGCGATGCCATTGCGGCAGAGTTACGGTTGTACGGGATGGTCCTAACGGGATCGCCATACCTGTCAAGATCCGATAAAATGCTAAATCCTAAAACGTAAAATATACAAGCTAGATAAATATTTGTAGGGATGGTAAAGGTGAGATTCTTTTATAAGTTATTAGATTTTCACACTTAAGGGTTTTTAGGTCAGATGATGATAGTGATGATGTTGAGTTAAACTCTCTCTGTCTCTGTCTGTCTGTCTGTCTGTCTCCGTCTCTGTCTCTGTCTCTGTCTGTCTGTCTGTCTGTCTCTCTCTCTCTCTCTCTCTCTCTCTCTCTCTCTCTCTCTCTCTCTCTCTCTCTCTCTCTCTCTCTCTCTCTCTCTCACTGCTGTTAGATATATGGAAGTAATGAAACCATTATTATCACGGCCAGCGTCGTTTATTAACTCGATAACATACATGCATACATACATACGCGCACAAATACACACATACATACATACACGCACAATACATACATACACACATACATACACGCACAGTACATACATACATACATACACGCACAATACATTCACACATACTGCACATACATACACGCACAACACATTCACACATACATACATACAAGCACAATACATTCGCACATACATACACGCACAATACATTCACACATACATACAGTACATACACGCACAATACATTCACACATACATATATACACGCACAATACATACATCCATACATCCATACATACATACATATGGCCTGTGTGTGTCAGCTTCCTGTTATGGTAGATGAGGATCTCTTTTTGTTTTTGTTTTTTGTTCTTTTTAGTCCTGTTACTAGATGATTTTATTGAGTTTATAGAGCGCGGTAGTAGTAGCAGTAGCAGTAGTAGTAGTAGTAGCAGTGGTAGTAGTAGTAGTAGTGGTAATAGCAGCGGCGGCAGCAGCAGCAGCAGCAGCACAAGCAGTAGTAGTAGTAGTAGCAGCAGCAGCAGCGGTAGAACAGTAGTAGTAGTAGTAGTTGTTGTTGTTGTAGTAAGTGTGGTAGTTGTTCTAATAGTAGTTGCAATCCGAGGCTTATGTGGACGTGAACTTGGTGGACTGCAGGCTGAAGTTGCCCTCCTCCTGCAGCCCACCATCCTCCTGTAGGGGATGGGGGGGGTTAGGGAAGTAGAGAGGACCGTCTCCACCCGTTTCATGGCCGACGGTCCCCGCGTGCCATTGTGACTCTTGCGTCAGGCAGTGGGTGTCTGGAATCAACTGTTGCGCTGTCGGTGTGAGTTGCCAATGGTTATATTTCTTTCACGACGGTCGTTATAGCTTCAGGACTCGTAACTACCCATAACGACTTGCCAAGACTTGTAACGACTCACAGCAGCTCATTACGGAGCTATTAGGATAATAAAAGGACGACCGCAATGTGATGGCGGTCAATGACAGTTGACCCGAGCGTCAGCAAAATTTTGAGCGGGCCCAAAACTGTGCCCCGATGGCTGGCCCGCACCAGCAGCGCAACGGCTCACGACGACGGTTGGGATGCTGTCGTCAGTGCATGGGGATTGTGCCTGATCATAATGGCGACGCTACTCCGACTACCACATTTTGGCAGTCGTGGACGATCGGGAGGCGGGATCGTAAATGTGGGAACGCAGCATAAGGGATCTGCTCCAACTCTTTCACCTGACCTACTCTCAAGTCTAACCTGTGATGATTATCCACAACATAAAGATCAATTAGTCAACCTATTACAGTCACATCGAGATGTTGTAGCCTTACCCAGAGAACCTATGGGTAGGACGGACTTAGTTAAGCACCACATAGAACTAGTACCAGGTACTCAACCGATTTACATACCGGCCTATAGACTGCCTTACAGCTTGAGAAAGAAGACTGTTGAGATAGTACAAAAAATGTTAGATCAGGATATCATTGAACCCTCTGTCAGTCCGTGGAATAGCTCACTTTTCTTAGTTCCAAAGAAAGACGGCCAATTTAGACCAGCAGTGGACTATCGTAGAGTAAATTCTGTAACTGTACCAGATCGTTTTCCATTGCCAGTCCTGATTGATTTGCTAGAGTCACTAGGTGAGAACAACGTAGTCTTTACATCCCTTGATCTACTCAGTGGCTACTGGCAGGTAGAAATGGAGGAATCATCTCACCCCATAACAGCCTTCAGCACCCCTTCTGGACATTTTCAGTTCAAGAGACTTCCCTTCGGATTAAGGAATGCCCCTTCAGTGTTCATGCGACTCATTCATTCTGTCTTTAGTGGCATGATGGGCCATTCACTCTTTGCCTATTTAGATGACATCACTTTTGTGAGCAAATTAATCCCTGAACATTTTGTTAAACTTCAACAAGTATTTGAGCGCCTCACAATACCGAATCCCGTCACTCCCGTGGAAAACTGTCTCTGCTGTCCTAAAACTTCCTCTTACAGAATCAGGTGCTGAGTATTTATTTGTAGCAGTCGACCACTTCTCTCGCTACTGTGTCCTGGTACTGCTTTCAGATAAGACCTCAAAGAGCGTGGTGTGTGCCTTCATTGACCAGATAATTTGCCCATTTACTACACCATGTACAATAATTACATATAATGGCACTGAGTTTAAGAATAGTCTCCTGGATGAAATTTGTAAACAGTACAATATCACCAAATGCAATGTTGTCCCTATCCATCCAGCTCCAAATGGCCTTGTAGAGCGCCACAACCGAAAGGTTTTGGAGTGCCTCAGACATCTAGGGTCACATAGTGTGTCCTGGGATGAATGGATACCCCAAGTTGCAGCAGCTATAAATAGTTCCATCAGTTCATCCATTGGCAAATCTCCTTTGTCTTATTTGGATTCGATAAAGACCTTCCCTATTCCATCTTATCTTCAAGGCCTGATCCCATCTATAATGTGGATGACTATGTGAAAGTGAAAATAGCAACTTTCCAGAAAATCCATCAGTACGTCACAGCAAATCTAGCTGCATCTCAGGAGGACACGTTGCAACGCCAGCATAAGTCTGCCTCGCCTATCAGTATCAACATTGGAGATCTAGTATTTGCTTGTTCCTTTACTCGCACCTCCAAATTGGATGACAAATTTACAGGCCCCCACTGCGTCATAAATAAACAGGGTAACAAATTTCAAATACAAGAATTGTCAACTATAGATACCAAGTGGGTACATGCAGATGACCTAAAGTGTGCACCACGAGGCCTGATGTTGGAAGAGCCACTTGCACAACCAACCACTATTTCTCCTTCTCCATCTATTCCTCAGTCTGAATCTTCTTCACCCACATCTCCCCATTCTTCAACCAATCATTATCGATCCAAGCTGTGCTCTGCAAATAAACATCTTTATAATCTCTCCCATTAATTTAAACTTATTTTCTAGGTAAGATGTTAGCGGTCTACCTGATGGCAATGCTGACCCTCATAGGGTCCATGTTGGGTGAGGACGATGGTGGAGTACGTCCCGCGGCCTTGGTCGGCTCAGGAGGCGAGATACTGGTGATTGTGGATGTAGTCTCTCTGCACTATGATCTAGAGCCCCTGGCCGACGTAGCCATCGCCCTTCCTCATTTCGGACGCCAGTTGGACGAAATCAAGACCCAACTGTCAACCATCGTGGGGAAACAATCCGAATCAATTTTGGTACCCTCTATATCTCCCAATTTCTTGGCAATTGGAATACATCAATGATAGGTTCTCTCAACTATACAACACGTTGTCCAGTCAGGCACCAGTAGGTCGTTCACGTGTGAAACGAGGTCTCTTTGACTTAGGAGGTGAAATTGTGAGTGGCCTTTTTGGTGTAGCTACAGCTCGTGACCTTTCTGATTTCAAGTCCGACTTAGCTCACTTGGCCACGGCTCTAGAATCTCAAAGTTGAGTCATAAAGGTACAACACACTACGTTGCAGAAGATTACAGCCCACCTAAATGAAGTTACTTACTCTCTGAAAAACTGCACAGGAGTTCTAAGGCAACAAATTTGTAAAATTAACATTGTTTCTCAGCTCCTCTATCTAAAACTTCACATCGATAACCTCCAACTCTCCATAGACTCTCTAGCTTGGGTCGTATTCTAGTCAATGCTGTTGATTGACGTGTCACAGTGGACTTAATACCTATCTCTTCTCTTTGTTCTGTATTAGAATGGGCTCGCTCTGCATTCGATTTGTCCCCATTACTTTCTTTTTCCTCTCTAGAATTCTACTATCCAGTTCTTGAGGCCACCCTTCTCGCTAACGATGTCATAGTTCATATTCCTCTACGCTCCACCATCACCTTTAACCTCTTCCAACTTATTCCTTTTCCTTTCATGTTCAATACCTCCTTATTGTAAGCATCTGTTCTCTCGGAATATTTCCTATCCCATGATCACCTTTCCAATGCTTTTATATCCTCCAAAGATCTCGACAGATGTTCTTCCCTTACCCCTACGTCTCGTCTTTGTGCTGCTCACCTTCTAGCTGTTTTCCCTAGTAATACTGCACCCTGCGAGTGTGCCTTAGTTCGCAACCATTCTGTACTCTCTGCCTGTACCTTTGTTCCGGCTCCAGAAATTCCAGTGCATCACGCTCATCTGAACCACGTCCAGTACTTCTTCACTGTCCCTATCTCTGTTACCATCATGTGTCCTGGTTCTTCTATTCATTCAGTGCCTGCTAGTGGTCTCTATAAGGCACCTGACTATTGTACAGTCAAATCTAAGTCTGTAATCACCTACGCCACTCGTTACCACCAAGATGTATGCAATCACACCTATGACATCTTTCAACCAATCAACATGACTTCCAACCTACCATTTGATAATATCTCTATCACCTCTGCAAACTTGCGTATGCTAACATTTCTAAATGAAAGTGACGTCATCATGGACCAGTTTTCTATGGCCTTCAGCCGTTCATGGGTCCATCCAACGTTTGTGTTTCCCCCAGTAGCCATCTCTTTTATAGGTTTCATTCTCACGGTCTGTGCAGTGCACTGTTTTGTAAGGAAGATGGAACGTCGCCTTGATGAGATCCGAATCGCAAAAGGAATAGTACAGTCTCCACAGGATGCAGAAGCAGGCAGTACTTAGTGTCCTCAGGACTAAAAGTGTAGAATAATTCAAATAACATCTATTGACAGAAAATAAAGACACATACAAGAAAAAAAAATGAACGAAAGACTTACAATACAGTGAGCAAGAGTACACTAGGTAGAAAGAAAAAGTTCGTGAGTCACAAGAGAAAAGAAAATAGTAAAGGACAAGATCATAGACATATTTTACACTAGTAGCGTAGAATAACATGTAGAGTATATTATGTAGAACAGTAAATAAAGTGTGAAAATTATTGAAACAAATATTGCATCATACGACAGAGACAATAAAAGTCTACAGAAAAGAAAAGGATAACATCATTATTGATAAAATGGACTCCATAGTAGTGTGCTCCACAATCGATATATCATTTCTCAAAGTATTCTTATATTACTATGCCTATGTACTATGAACTTAAATCATATATATATATATATATATATATATATATATATATATATATATATATATATATATATATATATATATATATATATATCGTTACGGAACAGAGAAAGATAATGTACACTTTAAGTGAGAATACTAAAAATCACTACTGTCCCGTAAAGTTCCAGGTTCAAAACAAAAGAGTTAGGTAAAATTACAAGTTAAAGTTTAATGCTCAAACTAACAACAAAACATTCAGTACTCATAAGGATAATGTAATGGCAAAAAACAGGTCAAACACATGGTTAACTGCAATAGCCTCTATTAACACAAAATTTGCCAGAGTAAATTTATCTAAGTCAGCCCTGATAAAATGAAAATACACTGGGTAATGCTCAGTTAATGCAAGATAAATTATTACAGATACAAAATATTATCAAAAATGACTGACAAAAAGAACCTTTACATAAATCACAAAAAAAAACTCACTAGGCCTAAGAATTAACCCTAAGCTACACAGCACAAGAAAAAATGCAACAACAGTTATACTCAAATTACACAGCTGCTAGATGGTTGGAGACTTCCTGAGCACTCACAACAATAACTGTACAGGGGAGGACAGATGTGAACAAAATGAGGAGCAGATCTAAGTGGCAATTAATGTAGAGACTGAGCTCATTGTATAGGGGCCAGCAGAGCTTGATACAACTTGTAAGAAGGACGCGCAAATGAAGCCATGGGGACAAAGAGTTGACAATCCCGCACTGAATAACAGAAAGGACGACTTACTCTACTATAACGGTAGAAGGGGGGGGACTGAGGCAGAACACGCTCGTGATCAAACAGGCAGCACACTGTACGTTAGAATTACACAAAGGATGATGAAATCATAGGCTATGTAACAATATATATATATATATATATATATATATATATATATATATATATATATATATATATATATATATATATATATATATATATTTATATATATATCCATTTGAGCGGAGTGTCTTCAATATGGGACAGAACTGGGAGTTTTCGGAAGTTAATGAAGTAGGGAACCCCCAGGTAGGGACCTATGAGCTTCGCGACTATGAGCCGATAGGCGGAGGGCGGTGGGCAGTATCTTAGTACCATTTCAGTAAAATCCCTCGCCCAGGAACTCTGTGTGCTCACACACACACACACACATTTATATACATACCGGTTGTCACGGGGTTTCGTATCTTTAAGAATTAAATAAAGATTATATGTATTGCTTGATATTGCCTGAAAATAGAGACAAAGAATTGACTTGTGAAATCAAGCAGCAAGTTTTACTTTATGCCAGCTTACTTCACTGATTCTCTAAGGATGAGAATTTATAAACTTTCTCAACAGTACACAGCAGAGACTAATGATTCATGAGTGCTGTTTGTAGTACTGTTAGCCTCTCGAGAAAGTGACTCCACCTCTGACAATCAATAACTAATGCTAATAATGATAAACAGGTTCTTACCGGTGCATTAACTCCTGGTTGGCACAACGGATTTAAGCTTAATACAAAAGGACTGGCCTAAGTACCAGTTATGAATAATGCAAAGCGTTTATGCAAACTAGGAGCGGCAACTAGAATGATCTTAATGTGGAGAAATAAAACACCAGTCTAACTATACATTAAGCTCAAAGGAAAAGAACTGCAAAATTTATTAATTGCCATGAAATAAATTTATGTTACATAAGTCTCAAAATGAATTCAAAATAACAAGGAGAATACACTCACTCGCTGTTCAAACGCTAACACTTAAACCTAGAAAAAACGAAAAGAAATACTGGTCAGTAGAGGGGGCTAAGTGGAATGACTGGGCGTCGATACGTAGGACGGACGCTGCAAACACGCCAAACCTCGCCCATTCACCGTCTAGGTGGAGATTTCAGGAACTCGTTGTACAATGGCGGCGCTGCTCCATGTTGGGCGCAAAGGAACCTGCTCTCACGACGATCCAGCCCTGACTGACTTCGAATTATGAAAGGGGGCGAGGGATGGCCATGCTTGGTTCAACGGTCAACAGAAAGTGAGCGATACACGTTCACAATAAATCACTCGGCGAAGGTGCTAATGTCGCACGCAAGGATGATCACTTATGAAACAGTGAAAAATGTTCTGAAAACTGTCCCAATCGAGTGAATGCTAGGACGGTTGAACTGAGTGATATTCAGTGAGAATTCCACTAGAATTCACTGTTTTCACACTGAAACAAAATGTCACGAACCTACGCTCGCGCCAATTCGTGACATTACGCCCCATCAAAATCAATTTTTTTTTTCTTCAGAAAAAAAAAATTGATATACATACATATAAATCCTCAGTCACACAAGATTCACACTGTGGTGTGTGTACTACCCTGCTACAGGAGAAAATCACAGTGGTCCATGAGCGTAAAAACCTCGTATTTACGTTAATAGAAGCAAGCTTGAGGAAAAAAACTCCAAGACGACTGTGAGAAATCCTGTGCTCAGGTCAAACTGAGCAAAAGTTTGCTACATTTACATTAACAACTAATTGTTATGTAGCGTGATGTATGTAATGCATGATGTAGGTGTGACAGTTGTGGTGTAACTGTGCCTATGTGTAAAATTATGTAATACAATAGTAAATAATGACGACGAGGCAAAAGAGAAGAGGCGGCAGGATGCGTCAGGGACGATCAGCTGATCTGCACGACAATGCTGCACCTGCCAGCTGCACCTGTGAAAGGAATCAAGGTGGAAGATCAAAAGTGTCATTTCTCTCTCTCTGTGCCTAGCAATCAGTACTTATGTTACAAAAAGTACACTATTATTCTAGTAATGGATACATTATTAACCAGGAAACGTAGTCTTTGGATTGCTCAAATCTCTCAAGACCCTTGTAGTTTACTGGTTAACCTACATTATTAACCAGGAAACGTGCCAGTTCTTGAATTGCCCAAATCTCTCAGAATGGGCAGTTTACTGGTTAAACCTACATTATTAACCAGGAAACTTTCCAGTTCATGAATTGCCCAAATCTCTCAGAACGGGCAGTTTACTGGTTAACCTACAATATTAACCAGGAAACGTGCCAGTTCTTTGATTGCTCAAATCTCTGAGAACAGGCAGTTTACTGGTTAACCTAACTCTACACTTACGATTAATGACAGGAAGCTGAGAATCCCTACGCAATCTCGGGCAGGTCACATTTTAACACCCACCGTGGGTGTGAACACTCATGAGGATAATGTGCATTCTCCGGGAATCCTCTGAGAGGCCCACAGCTCGAGACGTTCCACGAGGTAATTCAAACACGGCCTCGGATTGTCTCTATGGGGTTCTCGAACTTCCCCCTTAATCTACGGTACATAGGTATGTACAGGCCCTGGACATGATGTGTCCTGTGGGGCCAACGGGCGAGACATGAGGTCTGCACCCACATTACCACTGCCCTCTCTTTAAACTGCTTCAGAGATTATGGGTGTGGATTCACATGGCACAGAAAGGACATATCCCTGATTAGTGGTATGTTGACACACATTGCAGGAACACACAAAACTATCTATTTCCAGTCCCATTCCTGGCCAGAAAAAGTCAGCACGGATACGGCCCTGGGTTTTCCTTTTGCTCATGTGACCTCCTGAAGCTGAAATGACCCCATTCTAACACTGCTTGGCGGTACTTAGCAGGAACGACAAACTACAGTCGAACCTCGCCCTGGGGTGTTCGTGGCTCACGGTAGAGCCGTCTTTGTTTACGAAGGAACTTAGCTTGACCTCCCCGTGAATACTTAATCACTCTACCCTTTTGTTTCTTCCACACGGCAGCAAGTGTCAGGTCAGAGTGTTGTTCTTGGACAACACCCTGGCTACAGATCAGATCTTACGGCGATGTAATGTTCACCGGGGTGACACAATTTGGAGCCTCAGCAATGGCTTGTGTTGCTGCAGCCAAAGTCTGAGTAGCGTCATCTTTAGTGCAACTATACTTGGCGCCGGGATTATTGCCTATGATAAGGTCAAATAAAGGTTCTGGCATGACAACTGCGAGTGTTGTACCAGTATAAAATGGAGAATGCACCTAGATACGTGCCTCAGGGAACAATCTCACTGATCCATCAATAAGGTTAGCTTGGATCTGTCGACCTGTGTACTCTTCAGGTCGAACTAGACTCTGCCTGACAGAGCAACCTGAGGAACCATTGTCTCGCAGGACCTTCACAGGAATGCCTCCCACAAACCCTGGCTGAACAAGGAAGGCACTGTCACCTGTGGGAGGGCCTGTGGAGGAAGCAGCTAGCCACTGATGAGGCTACTGAATAAATGATGCAGCAAACATGGTGCCCTGAGAATTAGATACTTGAGGGGTCGTACTCACTGTCTGGGGAGACGGAGCATTGACCTCCTGGGGCAGAATGTTCACTGTCACTGGGGGACTAGAGAACTGTGGGGAAGTACCTGTACTGCTAGGGACGACACCACCGTGCTGCTGCTGAGGAACGAAGGCTGCATTCGCCTCCTGCCTCTGATACACTGGGGCTGTTGCAGAAAAGGATAGTCCCGATTGTCGATTGTGTGGCTGATACTGCTGCTGGTTAGGGTACTTGTTGTACCGCTTCCACTCAGGTTTCTGAGTGTTTTGCCCCTGGTCCTTCTTCTGCAGTTTTGGACCTTGGCCATTATTCTGGGAACGGCCTTGTTGCTGGTGTTCAGTCTGAGACGGTTTCCCAGATACGTCAGCTTTCCTGTTCCAGGAGTGCTGCTTACGAGTTTGATATCCGTATGCAGTGAAGAATGCATCAGCCTTCTCCACCATTTGGCTGGCATCCTTTACCTAGCAGATCTTAAGCTGAGCCATAAGTTCAGTAGGCCACGACTTTTCTAGCTGCGTGCGCAGCATAAGGTCGATTATCCCCTCACGCGTGGAAGGAGTTTCATCTTTCTCCATCCACTCATCTAAGTAAGCAGTAAGCCAATCAAGGAACTGAACGGCAGTCTTTTTTTCTTGTCAACACGCCCTCATAAACTGACTCTTGGCGTTGTCAACTGTGAGACCGTACCTTTTGACGAGTGCGGCCTTCATCATCTCATACGTGAGAGTGACTCCACGAATTCTGTGGAGAATATCGAGGGCAGGGCCCTCAAACAGGCTAAGAAACTGGAGCCGCTTAGCTGCCTCATCCAGCTGGTACAGCTGAGCCATGTCTTCGAAACGAGCTACGAATGGCTCGATTCGCTCACCTTCCTTGCATGGAGAGAGCTTGATGTGTGGGGTAGCCAGAACACGTGCAGGGAGAGCGCTCGTGGAGCTTCGGTTAGCTGCACCAGATGTGTCTGAAGCCAAGGAGTCTTGCTTGAGCCTCAGCATCTCAAGTTCATGTTTTTCACGTGCCTCACGCTCGGCACGTTCGTGTTCTCGCTCTCTCTCTCTTGTTGTTCTCGCTCGTATTCATGTTCTCTCTCGCGTTGTTCTAACTCGAGTTGACGTTCTCTCTCACATTGTTCTAACTCGAGTTCGCGTCGTTTTTGCTCGTGTTGACGTTCTCTTTCACGTTGTTCTATCCCGAGTTCGCGTTGTTTTTGCTCGTATTCGCGTTGTTCTTGCTCATGTTCGCGTTGAATTCTACGCTCTTCGCGAGCATCATTCTCGCGTTGCTGCCCGTAACTAAACCGAGAGAGTACATACTCTCTGACTTTTTCGGGGTCACTAAGCCCCACATCTTTAGCTTCCTGTACACAGACGTTGGTAGACATGATGCTAACTCAGTCTGAGTGAACTAAAGACTAAGTACTGACTGCTATTTTGCAGAGAAATGCCAATAATCAAGAGTAAAGAATATAGGCACAGGTTAGTGGTGACCAGTTTTATCTAGTTAAACTTGTAAAGAAAGAAAATTAAAAAAACAACTGACTGTGAAAACTATTACTTAAAATTAATAGAAATGAATCAATAATCACCAGTAAGATAGTGCCTATAAACTTTAATGATAAATACCTAAGTATGAGTGAGTGAGTATTATCTCGTTAATAACTTTAGAGCTAGGAGTTAATATCCTGGAATGAGGTCGCCAGATGTCACGGGGTTTTGTAGATTTATGTATTTAAAAATGCTTTAACCCGCCCCGTCCCGACAACTTTTCGACCACTGGTACCCCCCAATCCCGACCACTTTTCGACCACTGGTACCCCCCAGTCCCGACCATTTTTCGACCTTTTTTTTTTTTTTGCTTAAACTTTCGCTTTTGGTCAGAAACAATGGTCGGTGGCAAAGAAATTGGTCCCCGGGGTCCCTAATTAGCTTAACCAGGTATGCCTTGGTCCCACCTGGCCCCGTGTTCTCCCTGGGCGGTCTGAGCCTCAAACGTTTTCTATGGTATTATAAGTCTGGGAAACCAATGAAAGTAAGTAGAAATGAATTTATTACAAACATAAAAACATGTGATAAAAGAGTATATTGGATTTTATACAAAAATAGAGCAGAAATAAGCATTGTACCATCGTGCGAAACGAGCAAAATTGACCAACTTGGTCACGATGAATCGCTAACATTCTAAAATCATGATACATATATTTTTTTTTACTTACATAATACTTCTACAATAACATTATACCATTTTACATTTTATTGAACTGTTTTTACGTATTCATAGGCCTTTTGATAACATTTAGCGTAATGTTAGCGCTTATTTACGTAGTGAGTGAACTCGCTGTGACTGTTGTTTCAACTCGTATTGTGCTTTTTCTACTTACATACTACTTTTCTAATATTATTATACACTTTTCAACTTTATAGAACTGTTTTGAGATTATTTCAGGCCTTACGTAAATATACAGCGTAATAATAGCGCATAATAACACACACGGTGAAGTCGCTATGACAACTATTTCAACTTACAACCTATTTTTGTACTTATATAATAATTCTCCACTAACATTGCACATGTAAACACTTGATATAATTGATATCACATCATTTCTGAACTTACGATGGAACTGAGCGTCATATTTGCGCGTACTTACACAGGGAGTGTTATCGCGATATCATTTGTTTCATCTTACACTAGTAATCAACTTATTAAATACCTTACTACTAACATTACAACATCTTCCTCTGTATATAATTCCTATCACATACTGACCAGAATGTGGGTGTACTCGTGACATCAATTATGACAACTTACAGTAATGTTCAACTTATACGTTTCATTCATGCTAACATTACACCCGTTTCCACTTTATTTCCTTGCTATCACATATTTACTGACCAGATTTACACAGTGGGTGTAGTTTTGATAACAATTCTTTCCACTTACACTAACCACGTCACCATCGTCCCCTTCGTCAGGGTGGGGAGGTGAGGGTGGTGGGGGAGGTTGGGGAGGTGGAGAGCGGCGCCTCTCATCACTCGCACTTCTCTTCCCTCTCCCTTTTCCTTTACCCTTTCCCTTCCCTTTCTTTCCTTTCCCCACATCCTGGGGCTGTGGGGAGGAAGTTTGGGAATATTCAGGGGCGAAAGAAGTGCTGGGGAGTGACTTAACCTCCTCTCCCCTAGGCCTACGAGCACCACATGCTCGTGCTGCCTCCCTCACACCACTTGCCCCTTCACCCCGCACTACCCCCACACCACTCTCACTTTCACCCAGCCGCTGTGCCCATACAACCACTTTCCCTTTCTCCCAGCAATCCCACCACACCGCTTGTCACTTCCCCAGACAAAGTACTTTCACCATACCTTATGTGTCGTCTCGCCCCACCTTCTGATCCTCGTGGTGATATTTTCTCTTTTCCCAACCACGCGGCGATATCACGTCCTAGGCCTCCGTCATCCTCATCGTCCTCATCCTCGTCCTTATCAAATTCAGGATGGAGAGATAGCTTTGCACGTGGCTGGGGAGCAGGCTGGCCTTCCCTTGCCTTACGGTATGTCACATACCGCGTTTTTCGGGGCGAAGGGACCTCCTCATCACTGCTAGTTATTTCTTCCTCTGGCTGGACGTAATCGCGATCTACCACATCATCATCGAGTGGAGAATCACTGTCTCCAGTGAAGGCTTCTAGGACGGATGCGGTTTCCTCGTCTGAGAGACCTTTCCGCGCCAGGTCTGACCTGGGTCACTGCTAGCAGGTGAGTGACCGAGACAAGGGCGAGCGCGGGTCACGCGGGGTCTAGGATGCTGCCCACCTGGCGGCAGGTAGGGGAGGCTTGGGTACCCGGGCGAAATGAAAATCTCGCGCGAATTTTGAAAATTGTGGAAATTATGAACCTTGCAATTGCAGGACGTTGAAGTACGTCCCCGGGATTAGCTGTGACAAAACGTGAGGACGTGGAAGTACGTCCCCGGGACGCCGTGGGTTAAAAGTGTTGCTTGTAAATAGGGGCATAAATTGACTTGTGAAATCAAGCAGTAAGTTTTACTTTATGCCAGCTTACTTCGCCGATTTTCTAAGGATGAGAATTTATAAACTTTCTCAACAGTACACAGCAGAGACTAATTACTCACGAGTGCTGTTTGTAGTACTGTTAGCCTCTCGAGAAAGTGACTCAACCCCTGACAATCAATAACTAATGCTAATAATGATGAACAGGTTCTTGTTGGCGCATTAACTCCTGGTTGGCACAATGGATTTAAGCTTAATACAAAAGGACTGGCCTAAGTACCAGTTATGAATAATGCAAAGCGTTTATGCAAACTAGGAGTGGCAACTAGAATAATCTTAATGTGGAGAAATAAAACACCAGTTTAACTATACAGTACATTAAGCTCAAAGGAAAAGAACTGCAAAATTTATTAATTACAATGAAATAAATTTACGTTACATAAGTCTCAAAATGAATTCAAAATAACAAGGAGAATACACTCACCCACTCATTCAAATGCTAACACTTAAACCTAGGAAAAAAGATAAGAAATACTGGTCAGTAGAGGGGGCTAAGTGGAATGACTGGGCGTCGATACGTAGGACGGATGCTGCAAACATGCCAAACCTCGCCGATTCACCGTCTAGGTGGAGATTTCAGGAACTCGCTGTACAACGGCGGCACTGCTCCACGTTGAGCGCAAACGAACCTGCTCTCACGACGATCCAGTCCTGACTGACTTCGAATTATGAAAGGGGGCGAGGGATGGCCGTGCTAGGTTCAACGGTCAACGGAAAGAAAGTGAGCAATACACGCCCACAATAAATCACTCAGCAAAGGTGCTAATGTCGCGCACAAGGATGATCACTTAAGAAACAGTGAAAAATGTTCTGAAAACCGTCACAATCGAGTGAACGCTAGGACGGTTGAACTGAGTGATATTCAGTGAGAATTCCACTAGAATTCGCGGTTTTCACACTGAAACAAAATGTCACGAACCTACACTCGCGCCAGTTCGTGACACCGGTATATATACCAGCAACTTAGGCCCACTTCATGGGCCAAATTGGCTAGGCCCTTCAGCGGGCTTGTCTCTTAGTTAGCCATGTCGATTTATTAGCAATATTCTCGAAAATGCGTTTTTCACAAAGAGGCACACAACACAATAAAGTTGTATATTGACAGTCAGGAAGACTTCCATCCCCACCCATGGGCTGTCTTCCTAGGATCGTTTTTAAGGAAATCCCCTTGGCCAAGACAATAGCCACCAGTTCAAGAAATTTCTGTGTAACAGCAAGCTGTTGTCTGGTGCACTTTTGGAGCACTTTGGTGCTTAAAACACATGATTGTCGTAGCAAACTGTTCTGATGTTTGTAATGCACCATGAACTATAAAGTTGTTGGTATGAACTGCTTTGGTGCTGAAAACACATCACACACAAATAGACAGCTTTATTGGTTCAGTTACGATTTGTGGCTAATGTAGCCGCAGTTTCCTGTGTCTGTCTGTCTTTCTGTCTGTCTGTCTGTCTGTCTGTCTCTCTCTCTCTCTCTCTCTGTCTGTCTGTCTCTCTCTCTCTGTCTCCCTCTCTCTCCAGCGCACGCGCGCCCTGATACCACAACAATTCTCGAAACAATGCATTTTCTTATAATTTTGCTCACTGTGCTCGCCATTGATTCTTCATACACTCCATTGCGCTCGTATTTATTCCTAAAATATCTATCTATTGCGCTTACTTTATACTGTCAAAATCAGACTTCCATCGTTCCAACTTTTAGTTGATGCAATAAGTTGGCATAAATGGTAAAAGATTAAAAACAAAAAAATCGTTGGGTTAGAATAGCTATGAAGTTGGACGTGGCGGAGGGCCAGTAGTTTCACAGCACGGCCGGTGCCATTAGCTAGTGGAATATGGACCTTAACGACGCAGCCGTCTGGGGTCGTGGCGATGTCACGCCTGGCGACGCCGGTCAGCGGAGTTTAACCCTTTAAGAACTCGCCTCAAATTAAATAGTGTTTAGCAAATTTTTGCATGCGAAATTTTTGGCTGCATCCGGAGGCATTTGCAAAACTGGTGGAAAACGACAGTGTAGGATCGGCTGGAGGCTTCCCTCTCCATCTCATGCACGCTCTGATAAGAACATAAATAAGAAGAGAGGATATCTGCAGTAGGCCGGTTGGCCCATGCTAGGCAGCTCCTAGAAGATTAACTGAACTACTAGAACGAGATAAGGATAACAAAGAAGAAGGCTCTCCCCCACCCTCCAAACTCTCCAGCCGAAGCTGGCAGGAAAAAGTCAGAAAGAACACCACGCAGTACAGAAAAACTGGCGTGGACATTTTATAGGAAAGTGTGAAAGGAGAATAGAGACTACCATAGCGTAACCTGAAAAGGAAACAGTATGAATTAGTATTGGTTATAACCGTTATAAGATCTTTTTTTTCTATACTCACCCCTTATTTGTCATATGTTTATCTAGCTTATGCTTGAAACTCTCAATGGAAGGGGCAGCAACTACTTTACTAGGTAGCTTATGCCATCCTTTATGCTCACTTTAGGTACTTTGCTAATATCTCCCTTATTTATACTCTTCATCCACTCCAACACCTCAGTTAAGTCTCCCCTTACTTTACGCCTCTATAGTTGCGGCACACGACTTTGAGGTTGTCATTATCGTAACCAGGCAACCTACTATTCAAAAATGCGTCCGAGTTCGTATCATACACGAATCATATTATTATGCATGAATATTTTATATACGACCATATACACGAATCACATGCGTGTCATATTATACACGAAATCAGACGTACGTTTGAATGGTAGGTTGCGAGGGCACGATAACATCAGAGTCGCGCGCCGCGACTATAGAGAGTGCAAACTTAGTCTTTTCAGTCTGTCTTTATATGACAGGTTCTGAACATCGTGAACCATTTTTGTCATTCTTCTCTGTACATATTCTAACGAGTTAATATCCATTCTATAGTAAGGACACCAAAATTGTACCCAATCTAAATGTGGCCTTACTAATGCTAGATAAAGTTGATGACCTACTGCTCACGCTTCTCGAAATACAGCCTAGGACCCTATTTCATTTATGTCTCGCATTAATACACCGTTTTCTGGGTTTGAGGCCTTTACTAACCATAACCCCTAGATCTCTCGCATTCTGATTTACTCATTTCTTTGTTATCTAAGCTGTATTTAGTATCTCCAATGGTCTTTCCTACGTTAAGTACTTTACATTTTTCAACGTTAAATTCCATTTGCCAATTTTTAGACCATTTGGTCAATGTATCGAGGTCCTTTTGTAAGTTGTGGCAATCGCCAAAATTTGCTGATACTGCTGGTGACTCCTAAGTCTAGATCATATATATATATATATATATATATATATATATATATATATATATATATATCTATATATATATAATAGGGGACCAAGTACTGAACCCTGTGGTACACCGCTAGTTACCAATTCCCAGCCGGACTCAGTTCCATTTATTAATACTCTCTGCTTTCGTCCTTTCAGCCAGGATTCTATCCATTTCAAGATATCGCCGTCTATACCGTGTGCTCGAACCTTTCTGACTAACCTTTCTTGTGGGACTCTATCAAAAGCTTTACAGAAGTCCAGCTAAATAATATCGTGAGCTTTATTGCTATCTACTGCTTCATAGACCTCCGAGAAGAATGACAAGTCTGTGGGGCAGGACCGACCTTGCCTGAATCCGTGCTGACTTTCATTTATACGATTAAATCTTTGTAAGTGTTCTCTAATCCCTCTTGCCAAAATTGAATCAAACATTTTTCCTGCTTTTGACGTTAGACTTATCGGACGGTAATTTGACGAAGGTGCTTATCACCCGTTTTAAAAATGGACACTACGTTTGCCGTCTTCCACGCCTCTGGAACTTCTCCTAAAATTAAAGTCATTAAATAACGTTAAAAGTGGCTGACATAATTCTTCTTTGGTATCTTTTATAATTTTTGCATATACATCTTCCGGTCCTGGCGATTTCTGAGGTTATAACTTATTAATTTCTTTCAATAAGTCCTCCTTACTAATGGTTATTTACCAAGAATATTTTCCGTATTATCACTGTAAATATTTGCTGCTTGAGGGACCAGGTCTAGATTTTCCCTGCTGAATACTGATATGAAATAATTATTTAGGATGAGCACATTTCTTTATCTTCATTGGTAAAGTCACCTGATTCTGTTCTGAGTGGTCCTATCCATCTTTATTTTTTGTACAGTACATTTGATAAAATCCCTTGGGGTTTTCTTTCGATTCATTAGCAACCTTACTATCATAACTTCTCTTTGCTTTCTGTTTCTCCCTCTTTACACTCCTATTTAAAATTGTGTACCGGTTACGGAAGTGTTCCTCTCCACGTTTTATTTTTCTATATATTCCTTTCCTTTGGCCTATGAGAGATTTTAATCTATTGTTTAACCATCTTGGTTCTGAATTATTTATTCTAAACGGTTTTGAAAGGATATATCTATCTTGGCCTCTGTGTATTATGTTTACTAACTCGTTACATTTCTCACTGGCCGAACTTCTGCTTGGTACTGGACCTGAGTTAATCCCCGTCACGTGAACTACGCTCCCACCAGAGACCTGACCTTCCCCAGAGACCTGGCACACATTCCCACCTGTTTCCTGCCCCTCACCTATGACCTGGGGTTCCCCACTGACCTGGAACTCCCTAAAATAGCTACCCTTCCTATGGAATACCGTTCTAAAATAAGCTCTTTATCCATCAAAATCTCCTTGACAAAAATTAGGAACGGTGGAGGTATTTCCAATGGAACAGACAAACCAAATAAAATTGAACTTAATTTCTTCATAATCACTATTACCAAGTCGTCCACCAACCTCTGTATCACTAATATCTTCTTTATTAGCTAAAACCAAATCTAGTATATTATTACCTCTGGTGGGCTCTCTGATATACTGATACAGAAAATTATCCTGCACTACCTCTAGAAATTCCTCTGACTCTGCGTTCCCTGTCTGTTTTTGCCAATCAATCCATGGCAGATTAAGACCCCCTACAGTTATTACCAAGCTCGACTGTGACGCTTTCATAATTTCCTCCCAGACGTATTTACAATATGCCCTACTTAATTTTGGAGATCTGTAAATAGCTCCTAAGACTAATTTTTCCCTGTTGTGACTGATTTCAACTTTACTGATTTCAGCTTTACTGTAATAGTTTAAAGAATCCTTTACGTAAATAGCTACCCCGCACCCCTTTCTCCCCGGCCGGTATGACACAAAAATATTATAGCCACTATATATATATATATATATATATATATATATATATATATATATATATATATATATATATATATATATATATATATAACAGAACGGAGGAAGGGAAAACAGATGAATAAAAAAAAATAATCCATACACCAGATTACTGGTGTCCTCTGTTCATAAAATCTCTGTAACAGTTAGACTTGAACAACTGTCGGTTGAAATTTGGAAGGAAACAACTCTGGGGAAGCGAGTTCCAGAGAGATGCAGTTCGGGGAATGAAAGAATGCTGATAGAAGTTCTGCAATATGACTGAGTGACATTCCAGTCATGAGAGCTACCAGATGCCCGAGTAGCACGAAGGAAGGCATGGAGAGGTGGCACCATGGACGCAACTTCGTCTGAGCAGTTGCCAAAAAATATCTGTAAAATAATGCAAGGGAGGCAACATTCCTTCTTTCTTACAAGGGAGATAGTTTATTTGGCAGGGTTGTTAATAATTCTAACAGTTTTGCTCTGAATTTTATCTAGTTGTTTTAATGCACCTTCTCCACATCCATTCCACAAGGGTGAGCAATATTCAAGCTGAGAGCGCACATGACTTATAAATTATGGCCAACTATTCATCAGCAAAGAAGTGACGGACTCTGTACAATGATATATATATATATATATATATATATATATATATATATATATATATATATATATATATATATATATATATATATATATATCATTTGTTCACACAATTATTTTGTTCAAAGACACACACACACACACACACACACACACACACAATATATATATATATATATATATATATATATATATATATATATATATATATATATCATTTATTTGTTCCCACAATTATTTTGTTCACACACACACACACACACACACACACACAATATATATATATATATATATATATATATATATATATATATATATATATATATATATATATATATATATATATATATATATACCTAGCCTGCTTCCCCCAAGGAAAGGCAGGTAGTCAAGACAGGACGACACACTCCCTATTTACTCATCCATTCAGACGCAGTGATTCGCATCTTAGCCCCAAAGGGGAGAAGGGAGTGATTCTCACCGAACCACACCGCACAAGGGTCAACTGCTGCGCAGTGCAATCAGTGACATCCGCAGCAGTGCCCGACAGCAGAGCTAGTTTACCCCTGCCACATCATAATAGACCCATCCCCTTACCTGCACCTGACCTGACTAGCTGATCAGACCAAATGTGGGAGAATATCTCCTCAGGGCTGCGTCATCATTTATTCATTCACAATTTCTCTCCATTTATTTCTGTCATGCACAACCACTCTTCCTTGCTCAACAGACGTCCCTCTCACATCCAGTGCTCTCTTCACACTGTCCATCCATCCTATTCATGGTCTCCCTCTCAGCCTTACACCTCTCACATCAGATCTAGTTATCTTTTTTACCAATCGCTCATTATCCATTCTCTCCATATGCCGAAACCATCACAACACCCCCTGCTCAATTCTACCAGCCATCTCCCGAACAACTCCAGTTCTCCTTCGCACTTCATCATTTCTCACTCGATCCATATGCGTCACTCCACACATACTCCTGAGACACCTCATCTCCATTACATTCAAACTTTTCCTCTCTGCTACACCCATATTCCATGTTTCAGCCCCATATAACACAGTCGGTACCACAACACCCTCATACAGCCTTCTCTTTACATCCATTCTAAGCGAATGACATCTAAACACTTTCTTCAATCCTCCCAGCACCTTACCTACTTCATTCACTCTAAACTTCACTTCTGCATCTATTCTTCCATGCACAGCAACATGTGACCCTAAATATTTAAAACACTGTACCTCCTCAAGCAATGCACCATTCAGAACTATATTCATCCTCCTACCATCTACCAACCTCGTACACTTCATCACTTTTCTCTTATTCTCATTTACTTTCAATTTCCTCCTATCACACACCCTTCCAAACTCCTCTACCAACTGTCTCTCTTCTAAACTCTCTTCTAAATCAGCCACCAGTGCAGTATCATCTGCAAACAGCAGCTGCTTCAGATTCCACTCTCCACCATCAACATTCACCAGACTCAGACCTCCACCTAAAACTCTTGCTTTCACCTCCCTTACAACACCATCCATATAAATATTAAACAACCAAGGCGACATCACACATCCCTGTCGCAGCCTCACTCTCACGGGAAACCAATCACTGACAGCATTCCCCACTCTTACACACGCTCTACTATTTACATAAAAAATTTTCACCCCTTTTAGTAACCTACCATCAAGTCCATACAATCTTAAAACAGTCTACAAAGCCTCCCTATCAATTCTATCATACACTTTCTCTAAATCCATGAATGCTCAAAACACATCCTTGCCTTTTGCTAAATACTTTTCACACAATTGTCTCACAGCGAACACCTGATACACGCATCCCCTCCCGCTCCTAAAGCCACACTGCTCATCACCAATTACTCCCTCTGTACTCTCTCTAACTCTCAGAATTAACACTACCATACACCTTACCTACAACACTCAACAGACTTATACCCCTAAAGCTAGTACATTCATACTTACCACCCTTGCCTTTATACAACGGGACCACACAAGCACTTGCCCAGTCAACTGGCACCATACCTTTCACAAAGCACACATTCAACAATCTTACTAACCAATCAACAATAGTCACTCCATCACCCTTCAGGCATTCCACAGCACACCCATCCATACCTGCAGCTTTCCCTGTTTTCATCTCCTTTACTGCCTTCTCCACTTCCTCCTTCGTGATCAAAGAATCATTCAATTCTCTTAACACATTTATTCATTGCACCTTTCCATCCGCCATAATCTCAGCCACCCTTTCCTCCTCTACATTTAACAATCTTTCAAAATACTCTGCCCATCTCTTCCTTACTGCATCCATCTCAGTTAACATCCTTCCATCCTCTGCTTTTACTCGCTCTTCCTTCCCAGACTCTCCCTCCCGCACGCTTTTAACCTCCTTCCAGAACATTTTCTTATTGTGTTGAAAATTCTCAGTCAGCCGCCTACCCCACCTCTCATCTGCTGCCAGTTTAGCATCATACACAGCCCTTCTCGCCCTATTCCTCTATTCCTTATACCTCTCATATGACACGTCATCCTTCCTCTGCAGTCACACTTCATATGCACGTCTCTTCTCAGCCACAGCCATACTTACTTCCTTGCACCACCATTCACTTCCTTTTCTTACGCCACCACCCACACGTCTCACACCACACACCTCTTCTGCATGCCGCACCACAGCACTCTTAAACAACTGCCATTCCTCCTCCACACTGTTATTTGTCTGATCTTTCACTGTGTTCCACTCATCTTTCAATTTCTCCTGATACACTATCATTTTCTCTGTTTTATCCAACTCACTCACTTTCAAAACCTCCCTGCCACACCTAATCCTCCTAGCTCTCACCCATCTCTTACCTACTCTTAACTTTCCCCCCACCAGGTAGTGGTCAGACATACCTCCACCCTCCCCTCTCAGAACTCTCACATCCAACAATCTTCCTATTACATTCCTAGACAAAACCACATAGTCCATCAATGCTTTATCAACAACCATTCCACCCTTCTGTCTCACCCATGTTGTGTGTACTTATAAATATCTTTCTTTTTGAACAGCGTTTTTCCAATCACCATCTCTCGTTCAACACACATCCCTATCATTCGTTCCCCATTTTCATTTCTTCCAGGCACACCATGCATACCAACTACACTTTCAACTGTTACATTTCCTACTCAAGCATTCAGATTTCCCATCATTACCATATTCACATTCGCTCCAAAACTCTGCAGACACTCATCAACATCATTCCAGAAAGACTCCCTCTCTTCTTCATGCTTTTCACTACCAGGCCCATATTCACTCACAAACACACACAACTCACGTTCAAATTTCGCTTTCACCCACATCAGTCTCGATGACACCTCCTTCCATTCAATCACACACTGCTGTACTTCCGGACTCACTAACAAGGCCACACCTTCTCTTGCTCTTCCTCTATCATCACCTGACGATCTTCCATTCACACTTCCAGAAATAGACTCACCCTTCCTTTTAATCTTCGTTTCACTCAAAGCTAACACATCCAACTTTCTTCTCACAAACATTCTCCCAATCTCCTATCTTTTAGCCTCAATCGTACTACATCCACACACATTCATAGACCCAATCTTCAGGATACGGGGATAACTGAATCCCCTATCCCTTTCTCTGGCCTGTCTCTATTTAGGAACTAAAAAACAGAGGAGGGGGTCCCTAGAGAGTAGACTGTAGCACCAGTCGAGCAGGGCAGTACTCCCAAGGTGGATGGAAAGCTGATGACAGGGAGAGCTGGAGCTCCCGTTTCATCAGCCCTCGGGACTAGGTCCCGACAATCCCCCTTTGCTGAACTTTTTCAGTCTCTCAGTAACACAGAGAGTAGACCAGCATGCTCCCCAATATAAGTTTCTCCAACTATCAACACCAAACTACATGCACAATACACACCACACTTCCTTTTCAAAATTGTCAAAAAAATGGCGTCGAATAGCATAGCCTCGGAGTCCCCAGGGGGGGGGGACCATAAATGCCCCCACCTTCAGCCCCTCTCCCGGTGAGGACTCAAGGTGCCTGGAAACACTGTCTGACTCTCTTCTTCTTCATTTCTGCAACATTCGTGGCCTTTCCTCTAACTTTCGCTCTGTTGAGCACCACCTCTCCTTCTCTAAACCTCACCTTCTTTTCCTAACTGAGACTCAGCTGTCTGAGGCAACTGACAGCAAACCCTTTTCTGTATCCTCCTACTTTCTCTATACTCATTTCAAAGCCAAAGGTGGCTATTGTGTATATATATGCAACAACTTATCTTGCTCTCGTGTTCCTGAACTCAATTCTTCTGAATTCTCTACACTCTGGCTTTGGCTTTCCTGTCATTCTCTGACTAAATATATCTGTGCTGTTTACTTATCTCCTAATTCTACTGACTATCAAAAATTCTTTAACTATCTTACTTCTACGATGGAACACATTCTATCCATTTCTCCTTTCTCTGAAATCTCCATTCTTGAAGATTTCAATGTTCACCAACACCTTTGGCTCTCCTCTCTTTTCACTGATCCACCTGGTGAACAAGCCTACACCTTTTCTATTCTTAATGACCTAGAGCAGCTTGTACAGCACCCTACCTGTATCCCTGACCACCTTGGAGAGAGCTCCAACATACTTGATCTCTTCCTTACAACTAATCCTTCTGCTTACACTGTTAATCTTTTCTCTCTGTTGGGCTCCTCCGATCACAACCTTGCCACCTTAACCTGTCCTATCGCTCCGGTGCAGCTTGCAGACCCTTACAAAAAAACGTCGTCATTAGCACTTTGGAGCTGTGGATTGGGAGGCCCTCAGGCAGTACTTTGATTTTCCCTGGAATGATTATTGCTTTCATGGCCGGGAGCCATCTGGGTGTGCCTTGCGCATTACGGAGGTTATTCTCTCGGGCATGGAAGCATACATTCCTTTCTCATATTCTTTGACTAATGCACGAAAGCCTTGGTTTAATCATGCTTGTTCTAATGCTGTCCGCAACAAGGAGAGGGCCTACAAAAGGTATCGGAGCCAACCCACCCCTGAATCACATCTTTTATACATTTCTGCCCGGAATAATGCTAAGTCTGTTCTTCGCTCTGCTAAAAATAATTTCATCTGTACAAAATGCTCTCAACTCTCTAACTCGAACTCTTCTCGCTCCTTCTGGCATCTGGCCAAAAACCTTTCTAACAACTTTACCTCATCATCCTTCCCTCCTCTTTTCTACTCTGATGGCTCTGTAACTACTTCTTCTACTGATAAAGCAGATCTCTTTGCTCAGACTTTCTCCTCCAATTCCACCTTAGACGATCCCGGTGCTGTTCCTCCATCACTTCCCCCCTCTGACTTCCTCATGGCTAACATTAAAATTTCTTCAGCCATTGCTGGCCTCAGTACTAATAAGGCATATGGGCCTGATGGAGTCCCTCCTGTTGTTCTAAAGAACTGTGCTTCTGTGCTTACACCCTGCCTAAGCAAACTCTTTCGCCTTTGTCTGTCAACTTGTACCTTTCCTTCTTGCTGGAAGTTTGCTCTCATTCAGCCGGTCCCAAAGAAGGGTGACCATTCCCAACCCTCTAACTATCGTCCAATTGCTTTAACATCGTGTATCTCAAAAGTTTTTGAGTCTATTCTTAATACAAAAATTTTAAAGCATCTTTCCTATCACAACCTTCTTTCTGATCGTCAGTATGGGTTCCGTCAGGGATGCTCCACAGGCGATCTTCTCACCTACCTTTCAGACTCCTGGTCATCCTCCTTTCGGGACTTTGGCGAAAGCTTTGCCATTGCACTTGACATCTCAAAGGCTTTCGATCGAGTCTGGCATAAATCTTTAATTTTCAAACTGCCCTCTTACGGTTTCTATCCTTCTATCTGTGCCTTCATCTCTAGCTTCCTTTCTGGTCGTTCTATAGCCGCTGTTGTAGACAGTTATCGTTCTTCTCCTAGATCTATTAACAGTGGTGTTCCTCAGGGCTCTGTCCTATCACCAACTCTCTTCCTTTTATTTTATCAATGACCTTCTAAGCTGTACATCTAACCCTATCCACTCATACGCTAATGACTCCACCCTTCAACTTTCCATTCGATTCCCACAACGTCCATCTCAGCAGTTACTTCAGCAGGCAAGGGATGAGGCTATGGCACACCTAATGTCTGACTTGGCTCGTAGCTCTGACTGGGGTAAAAATAATCTGATTGTTTTTAATGCATCAAAGACTCAGTTTTTGCACCTATCAACCCAACAAAATCTTCCACAGGTATACCCACTTATGTTTAATAGTACTCAACTTAATCCTGCATCATCGTTGAACATGCTTGGGGTTTCATTTGCTCGGGACTTGTCTTGGAAAGATCATATTACATCTCTTGTAAAATCTGCTTCCAAAAGATTGGGTGTGCTAAGCCGACTCCATTCCTTCTTTGCCCCTGCACAATTGTTGACTCTATACAGGGGTTTTATCTGCCCCTGTGTGGAATACAACTCTCATGTGTGGGGAGGCTCCCCACATACAGCTCTTCTCAATAGGGTGGAGTCAAAGACTTTTCGTCTCATTAACTCTCCCTCTCTTACTGACTCCCTTCAACCTCTGTCTCTTCACCGCAGTGTTGCATCTTTATCTCTTTTCTATCACTACTTCAATGGTCACTGTTCCTCTGAACTGTCTGCATGCATTCCTCCACCTCTACAACGGGCATGTAGCACCCGTCTAGCAGCAAACTCTCACCCCTTTTCTGTCCAACTCTCTAATGCAAGAGTTAACCGTTACTCCCAGTCCTTCATTTATGCAACAGGTCAACTCTGGAACTGTCTCCCTCTGTCTGTATTTCCTGCTTCCTATGATCTCCAGTCTTTCAAATGCAGTGTGTCCAGGCATCTCAAAATGAATGGATCTTGAATTTGGCTCTCTCTTGTATTTTGTTCTCCTCTTGGAGGGAACAGTTTTGCTGGCTCATTGCCTTTGGTTCGTTCTTACCCACATAAAAAAAAAAAAAAAACGCCCCATTTAGTCGCCTTTTATGACATGCAGGGAATACGGTGGCAGTATTCTTCCTAACACAAACTGGTCGCAGAGTAGTAGTACCACCCCATAATGCGTCCAGGCTGTGTTCCCCCCGCCACAGTGCAAAGAATTAAATGCAGCCCAACGCTGGCTTACTGTACATGCTTCAAGAGCATTTTTACTACTGCCAGAGCCTTAGAGGAAGGGGCCACGGACGTGCAGTAAGTACCCTGTACACTGCTAAATATTTTCCATACTCGCTTCTAATTTCTCATTGTCTGGTTTGTTTTCATTTATTTCATGCTTTATGTTCCTTATTTATGTGAATAAGGTCTTAAATAGGTCCTATGCATGTCCGGCAGGGAGGTATGTAGGTATTTTTCTGATTTAGGCTGGGTTAGGGTCCATAAGTACCAGTCCAGGAGGCAGGGGCCCAGTATCCGGACGGTCCCAATTTCCGGACATGCCTTTGGCTTTATTACATTGGATATTGGAGGGAATACTTGTCTCTCTATCTAATATATATATATATATATATATATATATATATATATATATATATATATATATATATATATATATATATATATATATCCCTTTATTATCCAGACGCCCAATAACCGAACACCCCACTACCTGGATATTTTGAGCCTGGGCCTTCGGAACCCCCAAATGACCAAAAAACGAGAAAAAACATGAATTTTTATCATCTTCATCATCATCATCCGGACCTCCTTTCCCACCCTAGGGCAGGGTGAGGAATAACAATGTCCATTATCATCATCATCATCATCATCATCATCCAGACTTCCTTTCCCACCCTAGGGCTGGTTGAGGAGTAGCAATGTCCAGACAGCCCAAATTTTCTCAGTCCAGTGATTCACGCTTCCATTCACTCATCATTCAAACCCCCAGAATCCTGGTTCTATGCGATAAGCCAAAAACATTCACCACGTTCTGTAACCTCACACAAAAATATCGTATATATATATATATATATATATATATATATATATATATATATATGCAGAAACTTCACTTCACCATCTGTTCAGACGTCTCCTGTGATACTGTTGTGCTAGGGTGTTGTAGTGACCCGTGATACCCCTGTATGAATTTGTGCATGATGGCTGCAAGTTTTGGGGACTACCTTGAGTTAAAGGAAGAATTTCTCGAACTGAAGTGAAAAGTATAGGTTTTCAGGAAGGAGAAGTCACAAATAAGGGAATTGTTGGAGATGTTGGAGGAGAGAGAGAAAAAGGCTGAAGATTGGACTCTTGTTCAGAAGGGTTCAACAAAGTTCGCCCTTAAGAAACAAGCGGAAATAAAGACCACAAATGCATTCGACGCATTACAGGACGAAGGTGAAGTGAATGCAGAGAGTGAAGTAGAGGAGAAGGATGGTGAGAGAACTTTCCGTACAGGTAAGTATAGTGACAACAAGAAAGGTAAAAAAAATGTTGCCAATGTTGGAGACTCCCAGGTAAGATATCTTAACAGAGCCATGTTCACTCCACTCACTGAACATGTGTGTCGTCCGGGGATCAGGGTGGGTAATGTGATAGAAAAAAAAATCAAATATCGTGAAGGGTAGTGGAGACGAACCCACTGTGTGCCTCAGTTAGGAGGCAATGATATTAGTTGGCGTAAGAGAGAGGTACTGTGGCAACAGTACAAGGTGATGTTGGAGAAGGTGAGGGAGAGGGGAGGGACCCCTGTAGTACACGGTGTTCTGCCTAGGAGGCAGACTGGGAGGGAATGGTTGAGCAGGGTGATACGTTTTAATAACCACCTTGAAAGGTATTGCAAACATAAGCCAATACCTTTCATAGACAGCTGGGACCGGTTTTATGGACGGAGTGCCATGTATAATTCGGATAGAACTCATCTTAGCAGGCAGGGAGTTACTGTTTTAGCTGGAATGATAGGAAGTTAGAGTTTCTTTTTTTTCTCTCTCTTTTTTCGAGGTTGAGAAGTAGATGTACAGGAAGTTACTACAACTACACTCAGAAAACATTATTATCATGTTTGGATAGATGCATCAAGACTTGCAAAAGTAAGAACAACTGTTTAACCATTAGTGTAGATACATCCACTCAGGCACCTCAAATTGAGCAGACGATGATACAGGACAGAACAAGCGATGATAGAGGGGCGATAAATGACAGTACAAAAAACTGTTATATTAGTTTCCCAGATAGTAACAAAATAAAAAATAAGAAGTCCCAAGGTAGAGGCTTAAGTACTCGCAATAACCTGAAAGTGTACTACACAAACAGCCGGAGTTTACGTAATAAAATGGCTGAACTGAGGGCTTTAATTTGTACAGAGAAAATAGATATTGCCGTTATTAGTGAAACTTGGATGAATACAGACACTTGAGAATTTTTAGCGGAATATCAGATAAAGGGCTATAATATTTTTGTGTCAAATCGCCTGGGAATCAAGGGGGGCGGGGTAGCTACTAATGTAAACGATTCATTAAACTGTTACAATAAAGCAGACATTAAAGTAAACAGGGACACGGAAAGTGTCTGGATTGAAATTGGTAACAAGAGGGAGAAATTAGTCTTAAGAGTTATTTACAGATCTCCAACCAGACAGTAAATACCTTTGGGAGGAAATTAAGAAAGCATCACAGTCCAGCTTAGCAATAAATGTATGGAACTTAATCTGCCAAGGATAGATTGGCGATATCAGACAGAGGATGCAGAGTCAGATGAATTTCTAGAGGTAGTATAGATTGTTTCCCCTCCCCTGTGGCGGGGAGGACACAGTCTGGCCGCACTATGGGGTGGTACTACTACTCTGCGGCCAGGTTGTGTTAGGAAGAATACTGCCACTGTATTCCCTGCGTGTCATACAAGGCGACTAAAAGGGGGGGGGATGAGGGGACTAGGGACCCCCTCCCTTGTTTTTTAGTTCCTAAAAAGAGACAGGCCAGAGAAAGGGATGATGGATTCAGTTATCCCCATACCCTGAAGATTGGGTCTATGAATGTGCATGGATGTAGTACGATTGTGGCTAAAAGGGAGGAGATTGGGAGAATGTTAGTGAGAAGAAAGTTGGATGTGTTAGCTTTGAGTGAAAAGAAGATGAAAGGGAAAAGTGAGTCTAAGTTTGTAAGTGTGAATGAAAGGATGTAAGGTGTTGACAGAGGAAGGGCAAGGCAAGGTGTGGCCTTGTTAGTGAATCTGGAAGTACAGTAGTGTGTGACTGAATGGAAAGAGGTGTCATCGAGAGTGATGTGGGTGAAAGCGAATTTCGAACGTGAGTTGTGGGTGTTTGTGAGTGCATATAGGCCTGGTAGTGAAAAGGATGAAGAAGAGAGGGAGTCTTTCTGGAATGATGTTGATGAGTGTCTAAAGTGTATTGAAGCGAATGTGAATGTGGTAATGATGGGAGATCTGAATGCTAGACTGGGAAATGTAGCAGTTGAAGGTGAAGTTGGTATGCATGGTGTGCCTGGAAGAAATGGAAATGGGGAACGAACGATAGGGATGTGCGTTGAGCGAGAGATGGTGATTGGAAATATGCTGTTTGAGAAGAAAGATATTTATAGGTATACATGTGTGAGACAGGAGGGTGGAAGGGTTGTTGATAGAGCATTGATGGACTATGTGGTTGTGTCCAGGAATGTAATAGGAAGATTGTTGGATGTGAGAGTTCTAATAGGGGAGGGTGGGGGGTATGTCTGACCTCTATCTGGTGAAGGGAAAGGTAAGAGTAGGTAAGAGATGCATGAGAGCTAGGAGAGTTAGGAGTGGCAGGTAGGTTTTGAAAGTGAGTGAGTTGGATAAAACAGAGAAAATGATAGAGTATCAGGAGAAATTGAAAGATGAGTGGAACGCAGTGAAAGATCAGGAAAATGGCAGTGTGGAGGAGGAATGGTAGTTGTTAAAACGTGCTGTGGTGGGGCATGCTGAAGAGGTGTGTGGTGTGGCACGAGTGGTTGATGGTGTAAGAAAAGGAAGTGAATGGTGGTGCAAGGAAGTAAGTATGGCTGTGCCTGAGAAGAGATGTGCATATGGAGTGTGGCCGCAGAGGAAGGATGAGGTGTCATATGAGAGGCATAAGGAAAAGAGGAATAGGGCGAGAAGGGCTGTGTGTGATGCTAAAGTGGCAGCAGATGAGAGGTGGGGTAGGCGGTTGACTGAGCATTTTCAACAGAAAATGTTTTGGAAGGAGGTGAAAAGGGTGAGAAAGGGAGAGTCTGGGAAGGAGGAGCGAGTAAAAGCAGAGGATGGAAGGATGTTAATTGAGATGGACGCAGTAAGGAAGAGATGGGTGGAGTATTTTGAAAGACTGTTAAATGTAGAGGAGGAAAGGGATGCTGAGATTGTGGCAGATGGAAGGGTGCAAGGAACAAATGTGTTGGGAGTGTTGAATGATTCTTTGATCATGAAGGGGGAAGTGCAGGAGGCAGTAAAGGAGATGAAAACAGGGAAAGCTGCAGGTATGGATGAGTGTGCTGTGGAATGCCTGAAGGGTGGTGGAGTGACTATGGGTGATTGGTTAGTAAGATTGTTGAATGTGTGCTTTGTGCAAGGTATGGTGCCAGTTGACTGGGCAAGTGCTTGTGTGGTCCCGTTGTATAAAGGCAAGGGTGATAAGTATGAATGTACTAGCTTTAGGGGTAAAAGTCTGTTGAGTGTTGTAGGTAAGGTGTATGGTAGTGTTAATTATGAGGGTTAGAGAGGGTACAGAGGGAGTAATTGGTGATGAGGAGTGTGGCTTTAGGAAAGGGAGGAGGTGCGTGGATCAGGTGTTTGCTGTGAGACAGATGTGCAAAAAGTATTTAGCGAAGGGTAAGGCTGTGTTTTGGGTGTTCATGGATTTAGAGAAATCGTATGATAGAATTGATGGGAGGGCTTTGTGAACTGTTTTAAGATTGTATGGATTTGATGGTAGGTTACTAAAAAGAGTGAAAAGTTTTTATGTAAATAGTAAAGCGTGTACAAGAGTGGGAAATACTAGGAGTGATTGGTTTACTGTGAGAGTTGGGCTGCAGCAGGGATGTGTGATGTTGCCTTGGTTGTTTAATATTTATATGGATGAAGTTGTAAGGAAGGTGAATGCAAGAGTACTAGGTGGAGGTCTGAGTCTGGTGAATGTTGATGGTAGAGAGTGGAATCTCAGGCAGCTGCTGTTTGCAGATGATACTGCACTGGTGGCTGATTCAGAGTAGAGTTTGTGACAGTTGGTAGAGGAGTTTGGAAGGGTGTGTGAAAGGAGGAAATTGAAAATAAATTAGAATAAGAGTAAAGTGATGAAGTGTAAGAGGTTGGTAGATGGTAGAAGGATGAATATAATTTTGAATGGTGAGTTGCTTGAGGAGGTAGAGTGTTTTAAGTATTTAGGATCACATGTTGAGAAGTAAAATTTAGAATGAATGAAGTAGGAAAGGTGTTGAGAGGAATGAAAAAAGTGTTTAGATGTCGTTTGCTCAGAGTGGATGTAAAGAGAAGGCTGTATGAGGGTGTTGTGGTACCGACTGCATTATATGGGGCTGAAAGAATATGAGTGTAGCAGACAGGAAAAGTTTGTATGTAATGGAGATGAGGTGTCTGAGGAGTATGTGTGGAGTGATGCGTATGGATGAAGTGCGAAATGAAGTGAAAAGGAGAACTGGAGTTCTTCGGGAGATGGCTGATCGAGTTGAGCAGAGGGTGTTGCAATGGTTTGGGCATATGGTTAGAATGGATAATGAGCAATTGGAGAAAAAGATAACTAGATCTGATGTGAGAGGTAATGCTGATAGGAAGACCATGAACAGAATGGATGAACAATGTGAAGTGAGCGCTGGATGTGAGAGGGATGTCTGTTGAGCAAGGGAGAGTGGCTGTGCGTGATATAAATGAATGGAGAGAAATTGTGAATGAATAAATGATGACGCAGCCCTGAGGGGATATTCTCCCGCATTTGTCTGATCAACTGATCAGGTCATGTGTGGGTAAGGGGATGGGTCTATTATGATGTGGCAGGGGTAAACCAGCTCTGCTGTCAGGACCTGCTGCGGATGTCTCTTATTGCACTGTGCAGTTGACCCTCGTGCGGTGTGGTGCAGTGAGGATCTATCCCTTCTCCTCTTTGGGGCTAAGATGCAAATGAATGTATTTGAGTGGATGAGTAAATTGGGAGTGTGTCATCCTTTCCTTGGGGGAAGCAGCCTTGATATATAGACAGATAGACAGGTAATACAGGATAACTTGATCAGTATATCAAGGAGCCCACCAAAGGTAATAATGTATTAGATTTTGTTTTAGCTAATAAAGAAAATGTCATTAGTGATATAGAGGTTAGTGGATGACTTGGTACTAGTGATCATGAAGAAATTAAGTCCAAATTCATTTGGGATGTCCGTTCTACTGAAAATCCCTCCACCGTTCCTAATTTTCATCTCAGAGATTTCGATGGATTAAGAGCTTATTTTACTGTAGAATGGTATTCCATAGGGAGACTAGCTACTTTAGAGAGTGCCAGGTCAGTTGGGAACCCCATGTATTAGGTGAGGGACAGAAAACAGGTGGGAATGTGCACCAGGTCTCTGGGGAAGGTAGGTCTCTGGTGGGAGTGTCGTTCATGTGACGTGGATTAACTCAGGTCCAGTACCAAACAGCCATTCGGCCAGCAAAATATATAATGAGTTAGTAAACATAATACATGGAGGCCAAGATAGATATATTCCTTCAGAACCATTTAGAAAAGAATAATTCAGAACCAAGATGGTTAAATAAAAGATTAAAATCTCTCATAGGCCAAAGGAAAGGAATATATAGAAAAATAAAGCATGGAGTGGAACACTTACGTAACCGGTACATGATTTTGAATAGAGATGCAAAGAGGGAGAAACAGAAAGCAAAGAGAAGTTATGAAAAACCCTCCCAGGCATGTTGACGCCAATCGCGTTCTTTGTCGTTTGGCACATGAACACACATTGATGTGAATTGCGTAAAGAAGCAGAAAAAAATTTGCCAAAAATAAAATTTTTGGCTGATTTGCGTCAAATTTTGAAGCATTCTAGTGGGCACATCTCTCCTCTAAGGTAAGCACTTGGCAACAATGTAGCACCTTCTCAGACCCTGTCCATGGCAATAAACCTCAGTACCTCACAAGTAGCCTGGCCGTAAGGTTGTGCCACGTGTGTTGTCCCTTTAAACACCACTAATTCTTCCCCTCCCACCCGAGCCAAAGTCCCTGTGGACTTAATGTGATAATATTTTATTTCTGAGCATATTTTGAAGTGAATTTGTCAATGGAACATAGATCCATATCTCAAAAAGCAATGGTGCCCATTATCAATCGTTAGGCCTAGGGACAAGATACGTGTTCACTGTAGTGGGGTTTCACCACTCTGCCTCCCCTAGGCCCTATGCTGTGAGTACATTTACATATATAGTGAAGCCAATGCCTAAACCGTATATTGTGTGAAAGATATAGTGGCTGGCTTTGTGATATACTGAAACCTGCATGCGTTACATATGCCGTGGCCTTAGTGTGGAATGGGGCAGGCATCACCTGTACGCCGTATTCGGAAGGGATTATTAGAGGTGATTAGGGATGGAATTATTTTGCTACTGATATTGTATATGCATATGAATTTGTGTGAAATATACATCAAACATGCTGTGAGTGTTCGTGAAGGAGTGTGATGTGTGCCGATATAGCAGTGTGTTGTACTGTCAAGGGGAAGGTGCTATGTCATGGTCACGTTGTACTGTAGTAAAGTAAGGAATAATCGCAGAGGTAGGGGTGGAATCATTGTGGCAGTCATGTATTTCCGTATGATTTAGTGTGATGTGTACGTGAAATATGCCGTGAGTGTTCATGAAGGGATAATTTAGGGTGTGTAGCAAATGTTAGCGATACCTTAGCGGTAGGTGTGCAGGGGATGTAAGGATGCCTAGCAACCACGGACGTCATTGAAGAGGTACTGTACACACACTCAAAAAAGTACTGTTACAGGGAGGTCCGATGAGTTTCATACTGAACAATCTAGCTGTTTCGGTAGGGTTGGAGGAAGGCAATTGTCAAACGTTTCATTCGTGGTGTCAGTTTGTATCGTGCAGTAGGTGTAACGATATTTTATTGAGTGTGTGTACCTTGCTCAAACATTTATTGAGAACTTTTACTTTACGTAGAATTTATGTGAAACGTGCTGCAAGTGTTAGTGAAATGATATTTTAGGGTATGTAGCGTATGTTACCGATACCTTAGCAGTAGGTGTGCAAGGGACGAAAGGATGCCTAGCAACCACGGACGTCATTGAAGAGGTACTGTACCTTGCTCGGACATTTACTGAGAACTTATTCTTTATGCAGAATGTACATGAAATGTGCCGTGAGTGTTCGTGGAGGGATATTGTGGGTGCATAGTGTATGTTAGCAATACCTTAGTGGTATGTGTGCAGGGGACGTAAGGACGCCGAGTAACCACGGACGTCATTGAAGAGGTGCTGTACCTTGCTCAGACATTTACTGAAAACTTATACTTTACGTAGAATGTATGTGAAATATGCTGCGAGTGTTCGTGGAGGGATATTGTGGGTGCATAGCGTATGCCAGCAATACCTTAGCGGCAGGTGTGCAGGGGCCGCAAGGACGCCAGGCAACCACGGACGTCCATGGACAGGTATTGAACCTTGCTAAGACATTGAAATTTATGATTTATATGAAATGTTAGTGGTATGTACCATGAGTGTTCGTGAAGATATAGTATCATGTGTTGGGGGAACCTTAGGGGAATATATATATATATATATATATATATATACAGCTCGCCTCTAACGCAAGGGTTTGGTTCCGACCATGGCGCATTTGCCGCGAAACCACTAAGTTTTAACTACTCCTTATTTGGCTCCCTAGACCCCCTAAATGTGGTGTTTTGCTGTTATCTGCCATTGGTAATCAATATAAAGCACTTTAAGTGGTTAGAAGGTTTATTTAAAGTTATGACTTACAAATACAGTACTGCACAGCAAAACTTCAACACACAAATGCGTAAACACAAGGCAACATTCCGATGCCGATTGGTTTCGGGACAATTCGTTGTCAAGTCAATTCGCCATCACAACAATAACAAGACAATTCGCCGTCATTAATGAAGACAGCTGGGGGTGATGCTAAAATATAATTCAAAGGCAAAATAAGTATATTTATAGAATAACGGGGAATCGTTCAAGGTGCAAATTGTTCTGACAGGGAATCGTCCATGTTTTGACGGGGAATTGTCTGACGATGAATTGACTAGACGGAGAATTGTCTCGGAACTCGCCGATCACGGGTAATCATATAAATCAGGTTAACTAGTTACAAGGCTTTATTTAACGCTTTAACTTTATTTAAGTGCTTTAACTCACATATCAGAACAGCAGATATTTAACTTACAAATACAGTACCGTGGAAAATCAGTGCAGCAAATCTTTAACGAACAATTAAAAAAGGCAATAATTCCGATGCCTATCAGGTAAACTGGTTATAAGACTTTACTTCTTGCTTTAACGCTATTTAAAAGTACTTGAACATGTACATAAACTTACTAGAACAGTAATGTAAATATTTAACTTACAAATACAGTACTGTGGAAAAGCAGGACACGACACGATCACGTGATCAAAACAAACCGTGTGTGGTGCTGTGCTGATGTTCGAGGATTTGGCTTTTCAAAGGCCGCCTCTCTTGCGTAAATATATAGTTTTCATAATGGTTCTTTAATCTTACGTTGTCTTATATATATCCCAGCACTAACCGCGTATAATTGCGAGTACATTCGGTGAGAACGTGTTCGGCGCGAACTTACTGAATATATACATATATGTGGCACACACCCACGGACGCCAGTGGACAGGTATGACACCGTGCTAAGACACTGAAAAGTTATCATTTATGTGAACTGTTCGTAAATGGTGCAGTGATTGGTCATATGGAAAGATATCACATCACTTTAGTGCTACTCTGAGTGGAAGGTGTTTTGTGACAGTGAATAATATCTCTTGTTTTTCAGCTAAGAACCTATAGCTCATACTGAACTTTAGCGTGACAGTGCTTGCCACGATGGAGAAGATAGGTTTGTCTTCTAAGGAGTGGCAGAAGGTTCTTTTTGAGGAGGTGACCGAGACCGAGGAGGAGGAGCTGTTAAGCGATGCTTCGAGTTGGGAGGAGGACTGGGATGACGTCCCACGCCATTCCCGTCGGGAGGCTTTGCCCCAACTCCTACTACCACGGGAGCAGACACTACCACCAGCGTCGGAACCATCAGCTCAGCCATCGTCTTCACTTAGACGTCAGCCATTGCCTTCACTTGGACCTCTCGCTCCAGCAGCCATAGTGGTCTCTCCACCTCTAGCCTCCAGTTCCCCTTTGGCCGAGCCCATGTCACCAGTTGCAGGGCCTAGTTATGTGACACTGGCACCTGCACGCGGCACAGTGCCTGCGGCACAACTGGTGCAGGATGCGACTGTATCATCGTCCCCTGCTTGGTCAACAAGGTCGCTGTCTCCAACATCATTCATTCTCCCCAACGTTTTGCAGCAGCAGGACACACCCTCATCGTCCTCCTCATTGGAGCCATCACCACCTTGATGAGACTGATGTGGTCCACGGCCCAGCTATGGGGGGGATGCCAAGGGGTGGCCGAGGAGGCAGAAGGGTGTTGGTAGGCTGACCCACTGCCGCCACTGCGGGAGGTGATGCTGCAAAGGATCCAGGATGGAGCAGTGGCCCATTCACACCATGTGATGGGCCCTTCACAGGATCCCCAGTAATAGGGTGGATCTGCCAACAATGCCATGACAATTCTTCCAGCTTCTTTTCACAAGGGAGTTGTTGACGTATTTCACCTGCGAGACAAACAACTACGCATCATTCCTGGGGACTGTGTTGGTCACATGGTTCATCTCCAATGAAGAGGAGATGACCAAGTTCCTGGGGTTGTACTTTTTCATGGAGGTGATCAGTATGCTGACCATCAGGCATTACTGGAGAAGTTTCCGTCTCCACAACTACCCCCTTCCAGCGAGTGATGAGTGGGAGGCATTTCAGGGCCACCCTGAAACACTTCCACATCTTCATATCACTCACTATACCCCAGGACAATCGCGATCGACTCATCAGGGTTCACATGGTGATGGAGTACCACCTTTAGTGGTTCCAAGACACCAACCTACCCAAGGAGCACCTCAGCCTGGACAAGGGCTCGCTGGCGTGGAAAGGGCAGTGCAGCTTCCGTGTATACAACCCCATGAAGCCCTTGAAGTACTCCATCAAGTTCTACATCCTGGCTGAGGCTTCTCTGAGGTACATCTGGAACTTCAAGGTGTATACAGGGCAGAAGAAGACGCTGGAGAACACCGTTTGTGGCCTCGTATAACCACTGAAGGACCAGGGATACAAAGTTTACATGGACAACTATTATAATTCTGTATCCCTGTGAGAATGCCTCTTCAGTGCAGGAACCTATGTGTGTGGGAATGTACACCTGGCAAGAGGAGCAGCTGCAGGACATTGCCAGGGCCAAGAGCCTGCCAGAGGGGGACATGACAGCAAGGCACAAGGACAATGTGATGATGTTGCTGTGGAAAGACAAGCGCATCATCAACATGGTCTCCACCTTCCATAGCACAAGCACTGTCCAAAGGCAGGTTCGAGGGAAGACCAGGGGTCCTGACAGGATGAAAAACTATGTCCAAAAGACCATGGACAAGCCCATCATGGTGGAGGACTACAATCAGCACATGGGTGGGGTGGACCACTTCAACCAGATGGTCCAGTATTACCCTATCCCGTGGCAGATCTTGAAGTGGACCAAGAAGATAACCTTATACTTCATTCAGATGGCCATTTTCAATGCGTTCACCCCATATAAGAAGTGCTTGCGTGGGTCAGTCAGTCTGCTGAAACTTGTGGAGGAGATAGTTGACAAGCTCCTTCACTTTGATGAAGCAGAGTGGCCTGCATCAGGGCACATCATCCACCATGCCCCTGACCTTTCAACCCGATGGCCAGCAGGACCTCTGGCACTTGTGACACCTGCAGCAGCACCACCACAGGTGCCAGCATCACCATCTCCTGGGCCAACACCATCTCCTGGACCAGCACCAGCACAGGTACCAACACCACCATCTCCAGGAGCAGGACCAGCACAGGAGCCAACGCCACCATCGCCTGCAGGACCAGCACGGGTGCCCAGACCACCATCTCCAGCAGTTGCTGGTCTGTCAGGAGAACCTGCCACCGCTGCTATGCCCGGCCCTGCAGCTGCACCTCCAGGACAGCAGGACCAGGGAAGACCAGGAGGACATCCAACCAAGCGTCGGAGAGTCATCAACGACAGAGTGAGGTTGGATCACACACTGGGCCATCGACGGGAGAGGATCCCCAACCAGAGGAGGCTCCGGGGCACCCTGTGTGCCCTGCTGAGGGTGAGGAGGGACACAAGTCACATGTTTCCTGTTTGTGATATGCCTCTTTGCATGGGTGATTGCTTTGAACTGTTCCATGCTGAGGCAAAGTATTCCCTAGTGGAGCACACACACACACACACACACACACACACACACACACACTACATAACTCGTCATCTTCAAACCCCACAAGGTCCTACCAGCAGGTCAACACCCCTGGAGGAAGTGAGTTTTCCGAATTTTGTTGATTTGTATATTGACCTATTTCAATACCTCTGTACTATTCACGCAAATATGCATTTTCTTCACACATATGACAGAAAGTACAGCTTCAGTATCAGTAAATAGGAAATATAGTAGTGGTCATGTCGAGTAGCTGATAGCACTATAAAAATAAGCCTTGGAGATTTTACAATCTGTATATGACAAAAAGAAAAAAGGCTTTGGGAGCATATTTCTTAGGTAAAGGCAGGGGGAGAAAGTGCTTTTTGTCTCGCTTTCCTGTAAAACTATGCAGCGCTCAGAAAAGTATTCTACCTTTGTCATCCAATTACTCAAAAACTATTGGACATATCAATTTCCTGTAAGAACCATGATAAAGATCAGTGAATTCTACGTATGTTCATCACCAAAATATAAGCCTTTGGGAGTATATTTTTTAGGTAAAGGCGGGGGAAGAGAGTGTTTTTTTTTCTCACTTGCGGTAAAACTATGCAGCACTTGGAGAGTATTCTACCTTTGTTGTCCAATTGCTCAAAAATTATTGGACATATCGCTTTCCTGTAAGAACCATGATAAAGATCAGTGATTTATACGTATGTTCATCACCAAAATATAAGCCTTTAGGAGCATATTATTTAGGTAAAGGCGGGGGAAGAGAGTGTTTTTTTCTCATTTGTGGTAAAACTAAGCAGCGATCAGAGGAGTATTGTACCTTTGTCCTCCATTTACTCGAAAACTATTGGACATATCGATTTCCTGTAAGAACCATGATAAAGATCAGTGAATTCTACGTTTGTACAGGACATAACAATGTAATATCTCTGATGAAAAGTCGTTGTTACGCATGCTGGAATATAACGGTTGTGCGCACATGAAAGTGCAGCATGCCTGTGAATGTCCAGTAGTTTTTTGCAATTTACTCGGAAGGTATGAGGCATATCAAAAATCTGCGGATACCACGAGAAGGCCCATGAAATTCTGCACAATATTATGAAATAAAAACATATGGTGTGTGGGAAAACTTTTGTGGTAGAGCTCCCTGAACAAAAAATCATTTTTATTAATGGCTTTCAGTATTTGGCTATTTTCTCGAAAATTATAAATCGTATCAAAGTCGGACAAATCTCATTAGAAAGCTGATGAAATTTTCTATCAAAACTTCTATAACATTTTTCTGTATGATGGAAAACATTCGAACTAGGATGTTGGGAAGTGAGATTGATGTTCCAAAATGTTTATTCACACCAGCCTAATATACTTTTATTCACATTTTTTTTTTTTTTTTTGCTTATCGGCAAGAACAAACATCAGTGAATAAGGTGATGTACGTTTCATGGCAGTATATTGAGGTTTGAATGGCGAAAATAAGGCAAAAATACGTGTTGCGGCATGCAGGCAGGCTGGTGGAGAGGGGGGTGGGATAAAGTCTTGTCCCGTAAAACTTATTAAAACTTTTCCGTGCATGAGACGGTTAAGATCTGTTTTTGATAGGTTTCATCACACTCAGGTGGTGCACGTGACCCGTGACACGAGCCAAGTTTAGCATGTAGAAAATCTTTAAAGAGGGCCACAGGCCAGACGGTTTGTTATACGGCATGATACCTGGTAGGTATATAGCCATCAATACACTCTAGGCATCCTTAGGGTGTAAGGCGACATTTCAATACTTTTGGATTTAAATGGCCTTGCTCATACCTCACCCAAGAAAGGAGTTTTGCTGGTATAGATATTTTGATGAGGCATGGATTACATAGCTCATTCAGATGATGTGGAGTGAATTGGGGGTTAACAAGTGGCTAGCGACTCATAAGCAGCCAGTGATATTGACAAGACACTGGGTGCCTCAGGAGGTTGGTGCTGGGGCACCCAGGCTGTGACTGAGATTCTGACAAGGATGTAATCATATACAGGGTGGTTAATATATAGGCAAGACAACTGTATGTACATTTTAATCATTTGAAACTGATGCATGTCAAATGAAATAATGCCAAGCTAATAAATGCATAATATAACAAGAAAGCACTCAGAGAATGCCGGAACAACAGTCGCAGCCTCTTGATCAGGGATGGCATAGGCTTCTGGCCACTTTGTGAAGTAGTCGATGGCGACACATATATACCAGTTTCCTCTTTCTGTGAGTGGCAAGGGTCCAGCAATGTCCACTGCATCTCTTTCCATCAGTGCACCCACCTGAGCTGAAAAGAGGTGCAACCACGTTTCTTGGGTCTCATCTTGGTACAGCATATATCATAGGCCTGACACCACTCTTCAACATCCTGCTGTATGCCAGTCCAGTAGAACCTCTGTCGCAGCTGACTTAGTTTTCTTCACTCCCAGGTGCCCACTAGGGATCTGGTTATGAGACTCATTCAAGATCTCAGACCTCGTATTCGTTGGAACGACCAGTTGTCTATACTTGCTGAGGTCACCTGGAGTCTCCCACTGATGCTCCAGTAGTCCGTTGTTCAAACGAAGAAAGTACCACTGACTCCATAGCTCTTGGTCGCAGGGAAGAACCTGGAAACCTCTTCCTGAGATGGTCGCACTGTAACTCTGCTGCAGCCACTCTAGCAGTGGCTGCAAATCTGCATCATCCATCTGCATCTTCAGGTCATCATATGACACTGGCTCTGTCACTACAGTACGACAGCATTCTTGCTATGGTTCCCATTTGTACTACACTGCTTGCCGTCTGTTCTTCCATCTTCTTGCACACTATCAGTTCAGGTTCTCTTGCATTTTCTCAGTGGTTGAGCTTCTTGGGAAAAACTGGCTGGTTGTTGTCTCTTGTCACCAGCCTTTACTAATTTGCCCTCATCCTTCTCATCTTCTGTAGCCTTCTCCTTGCCGTCCTTCTCATTTGGACAGTCATAGCTGAAGTGTCCCACCATACCACATGTCCAACACCCGTTTGTTGCAGTCGTGGGTTTCCTTGTACTGATCCGTTCTTCCTCTTTCTTCCATTTGTAACAATCAACCCTCTAGTGTCCTGGCTTCTTGCAGAACCAACAACCTCCTCTGTTCTTCTCGTGCTCTCTCTTCCACTTGTAGCAGTCCACTTTCTGATGTCCTGGCTTTTCACAGTATCAGCAATTTCCTTCAATTTTTTTTTACTTCACGTACCTGCCTCTTTCTTGCCTTGAATCCTGCACTACAACCTGCCTGAAAAGTGGACGTACTGAACCCATCATAGGACTCAATTTCCAGAGCCCTTGTTAATGCTTCTTGCATGCTTCTTGGTTGTGCCTGCTTCACTCACACTTTAAACTCTGAGCTGTCTAGAGCATCGCTGAACTGGTCCCTCAGAGGAATACCCAACAGGTTAGGTGCTGCTTAAGGGTAGACCTTGTGTGCCATACTCTCCAGGTCATGAGCAAGCTGCTGGAGGGATTTGAATCGAGCCCATACATGGGTTCAGAATCTTGCCCTGTAAACCTCAGTCTGGTACACGGCCCCACATCTGCATTCCAGCACTTCTACTAGGGACTGATAACTGTTCCTCTTCTCCACTAATCTCCAGTGCAGCACCCTTGAGGCTAGTAGCAAGCTGCACTGCCCTCTGCCTATCATCCCAACCATTCTGATCAGCAAGGAACCCAAACTGCACACGGTAAATTTCCCAAGATACTCTACCATCAAATTACTGAGGTTTCTTTTTCATTGGACCCCCATTATAGTCATGGACTTCACTGATTTCGGGCACAAAAACTGTGACATCATAATTAAGTCCTGGACTAAAAACGCCTACATTCTGATGATTCAACCCTGTAATGCTATCTTTAGATGCATGGGACTCGTCAAGATTCACCATACACTGTCCTTTTTTTTTTTAATATGCTCCCAATACACTAATCTCTGGCTAAGCAGCGCAAGATTTCTCCACAGCCTCTATTCTCTCACTAATTATAGTATCTTTAACTGATTGGCAAGATGCTTCAACTGGTCATCTACGTGCTTCAGCTGGTCATCTACATGTTTCAACTGGTGTTCTACGTGCTGTCTGCAGTCCATCACATTATTGCTTACCTCACACTTCTGCTGCTGTAGCTCAGCATATACTTCCTTCTTCAACTGTTGTTGTTCTTCCTTCATGAAAGCATCTAGCTGTCCTTGCATCCTCACTTGTGACTCCCTCTGTTTCTCCTGTAATGCCTCTAGCTGTTCGCTTTGTGTTTGTAATAACTGTTCCTCGATTTAATTCCTAAGCTCTTTCTGTTCTTCACTTTGGACCTGTAAATGTTCTTTGAGTTCATTCTGTCCTTCACTCTGTGCCTGTAGTCGTGCACTTTTTGTGCTTCTAATAGCTTCATAACTGCAGCCAGCGATGCCTCCTCTTGCCTAGATTGGCCACTTCTCTGTACACCTTCTGCATCCATGTAGAAGGTTTGACTCACTGCAGCACTTTTCTAATGAACCACTCTCTGGACACCACCACTACATCCCCGTCCCACACTGCCACAGGCTCCAGCAGCTGTAGTTCAGTATAGGAAGGACTTTACCTAGTGAGTTGTTCTTCTTGTGGTCAGCCTTTTGGTGTGCATCAACGAGATCAGCTGAGGCATTGTGAATGGTCACTGGCTTGTTAAGTTCGCTTTCTTTATTTACCTGATAATTACTCTTTTTGCTTGCCAACTTCACTTCACTGTTTTCACAAGTACTGGAGCTATACAATTTGCACTGACACTGAACTAAATTCAAACAGAATTAAAACGAAACTGCCCTAGACTCTTTCACCTCCTTAAACGGCCTTCCCTTCTTCTCCAACAATCTAGGACATGCTGGTACCTGCCAGAGGCAACAACAGTCACCAAATCGGAGACGTCCAAAACATGCCAGAGTTTTCTTACATTACATAACACTCTAAATACTTTAGCATACAAACTGAAATAAAATTACATAACAATCACATAAATAAAACATTATGGAAAAAAAAAGCATAAAATTTAATGCATAACTTTATAAAATACCTCTGCTCACAAATAGCAGGTTAACTGGCAACTCTGACACGTACTTCCAGTACTTCCTATCTAGCAAATCCTTCTTCTCAACAGTATATTTACTTTATGGAGCTCTTGAAGGGACACCATTACCACTTATTACAGTTTATACTTGCCCTTTCTTTGCATCATCGTGCTAACCTTCAATACCCGGCTACAGTTTGCTAAAATGCTTGCGGGACGGTGGGTGCAGTGGTAGTGGTGGTACTGCATGTCTTGGACGGGGGTCATGGAGATTTAGGGGTGCAGGGAGTGCACGCTCTCTGGTGCAAGCTTGGGAGACTGAATTGCAAAGGGTAGGGGGTGGGGACAGAGTTTGAGCGTGGCGTACATTGATTTACAGTGCTTGTGATCTTATATATATATTGTACTGTACAGTAAGCCCTTCATTTTCGCGGATTTATGTTTGGTGGGTTTGCAGTTGGTGGGAAAATTTAAAACATTTTACCCTTTATTCTGGCGAATCAAGTCTCAGAATTAGCGAATAATTTCCGAGCACGAACCATAAACCAATGCTGCCGGACAGAAAAATTTGAGGCCAAACTTTTTTTTTTTTTTAAGCCAATTTTGAGATTTATGGCTTGAAAAATGCCAGCTGGGCAATCCTGTTATTTAGTCCAGTCAGCTGAGATCCATTACTCGCTATTTCAACAGCAAACGAGAAGAAAACAAGGAAGGGATAGAGGCAATTGAATGTGTAAATGTGGAAGATGACGTGGAAGAAGATGAACATAACCTGCCGATGGATGTTGACTTCGGAGGTTTTGATGAAATGGTGGCAGAGGCGGGAGCAGAGATGGAGGCAGTGGTGATAGGTCCGCAAGGAGGGCCACAGAGTCGGACGTTAGCCTTGTCAGCCTTGGATACTAGTTTATTCCATCAGTTCCCCTCAAACTCTGTTTATGGGTTAGTTTTCAAAAGTTCTGTTAATATACTAATTACTTATTACCATACGTTGATGACTAAGGAACGGACAAAGGACATTCTGAGGGTGGGGACATGGAATGTGAGAGGAGTGAATGATGAAGTGAAAGAGAGAGAGATTGTTCAGGTGCTTGAGGATGCATGAGTGGATATATGTGGATTGACTGAAACTAAATTGAAAGGTGAAAGGGTGCGAGAGTGGGAACATGGTTTAGGTATATGGGAGGGAGTTAATGAGAATGAGAGGACAAGAGAGGGAGTATGTATGATGATATGCAAGAAGTGGAAGGAGAATATAAAAGAGTATGGAACAGTGGGTGCAAGGATTGTATGGGTGAGGATGAAAGTAGGTATACAAGCGTGGGCGACTGTATGTGCATATGCACCGACAGAGGACCGAGTGGCAAGAGTGAAAGATGAGTTTTGGGCGAGTGTTGAAGCATGTTTGGACAAATTTGAGAGGAGTAAGAGAGTGCTTTTGACTGGAGACATGAATGGCAAAGTTGGGAATGTACAAGTGGATGGAGTGGTTGGTCAGTGGGGTGTGCCACCTGAAGTAGATGGGAATGGTTGTGCTTTGGTGGACATCTGTGCTGGTAAGGGGTTGGCAATAGCCAACACCTACTTTATGCATAAGATGATCCACAGGTATACATGGAGAGTAATGAGGAGGATGGATGGTGAACTTGTTGAACGAAAGGCAGTGATAGACTACGTGTGTGTGGATGAGCGAATGAGAAGACAAGTGTTGCATGCAAAAGTGTGGAGAGGGTGGGGGAATGGAGTCTCGGACAATCACTTAGTGATGGCCAAGGTAAAGCTGCAAAGAAAATGGTTGAAGAGACGAAGGGGAGGACAGGAGGAAACAGCTCCTGTGAGAAGAGTGGAGAAGCTGCAAGATAGTGAGAAAATGGCAGAGTATAAGAGCATAGTGAAAGAAAGATTGGGAAGGTATGAGTTAGAGCAGATGGAAGGGTTGAAGACGTATGTAAGATATTCACAGAAGAGATAGGTACAGCATGTGAGGTGGTTTGTGGAGTGAGGAGGAGATGCAAGGGTGTGCAAGGGACAGCATGGTGGAATGATGAGGTGAAACGAGTTGTGGAGCAAAAGAAGGCATATGGTGAATGGCTAGCGAGTAGCGGTAGGGGAGAAGATGAGAGAGAGAAGAGAGAGGTATATGTGAGCAGGAGAAGGGAGGTGAAGGGACTGGTGAAGGAGAGTAAGAAGAAAGTGGATGAAGAGTTTGGGAGGAATCTGAGTGTGAAATGGAGGGAGAGTAAGAAATTGTTTTGGAAGGAGATAAAGAATGTAAGACAGTGTGAAAGGGGAAATAGTAGGGGAGTGAAAGATAGGAATAATAGATTGTTGGTGGAGAAGAGAGAGAAATTGAGGAGATGGAAGGAGCACTTTGAGGATTTGTTGAATGTAGAGAGTGAGAGCAGTGCGAGTATAAGTGGTTGGGGAATGGCTGGGAGAAGAGATGAGTGGAGGGAGGAAGAGATCAGTAGGGCAGAAGTAGTGGAAGCAATGAAGAAGATCAAGATGGGAAAGGCCCCAGGAATTGATGGAGTGTGTGGTGAAATGCTTAGGTATTGGGGTGAGATTGTTGTGGAGTGGATATGGAAGTTGTGTAGATTGGCTTGGGAAGAGGGAAGGGTTCCAGAGGACTGGAAATCAGGTATAATTGTTCCTTTATACAAAGGAAAAGGGGAGAGAGAAGTATGTTGTAACCATAGGGGTATTTGCCTTCTTAGTGTGACTGGAAAAATACGTGGTAGAATACTCATTGATAGGGTTAGGCATATGACAGAGGAGCTAGTTGGAGAAAAACAAGGGGGATTTAGGAAGGGAAAAGGGTGTGTAGATCAGATATTTGTTCTAAGATGTTTAGTGGAGAAGTATCTAGAGAAGGGAAAGAAAGTGTATGCTGCCTTCATGGACTTGGAGAAAGCTTATGACAGAATTGATAGGCAAGGTATGTGGAAGGTGTTAAGAATATATGGAGTGGAGGGAAAACTGTTGAGTGCTGTGAAGAGTATGTACAAAGGAGCTAGGGCTACGGTGCGAGTGGATGGTGAGCTGAGTGTGTTCTTTGATCTCAATGTGGGACTGAAACAGGGTTGTGTGATGACTCCATGGCTGTTTATTATATACATGGATGGGATTGTAAAGGAGGTGCAAAGTAGGGCAGTGGATGTGGGGGTGGCTCTAATGAATGAGGGTGAGATTTGGAAGATTCCGGTGTTGCTGTTTGCTGATGATACAGTATTGTTGAGTGAAGATGAATGGGAGTTGCAAGGTTTGGTGAATGAATTTGGGACAGTGTGTAGGAAGAGAAATCTGAAAGTTAATGTAAACAAGAGTAAAGTTATGGTGTTTGAGAGGAATAAAGTCACAGAATGTACAGTGAGGCTGGATGGTGAGGATATGGAGAATGTGAGTGCATTCAACAGGGTTCCCACTCTCAGGTCAGCAAAAATTTCCCTGACTTTTCCAGGAACTTTGACAAAATCCCAGGTATATTTTCATACTTTGCTAAGTGGCCTGGATATGTGATGATTTGTGTGATGTCATCTATGTAGATGATGTCGCAGCAGGTGGTAGGTTCACAGGGGGTGATGTCTCATGTAGAGACAGAGTGCAAGGTCTGGGAAAGATCGCTTCCTTGTGGCACGATACTGTCTAATGCAGCGTTTCTCAACCTTTTTACTCTAACGGAACCCTTGAAATAATTTTCATGTCTCAGGGAACCCTTACATAAAAATTATTATATATCATTAATATTTTTCCCCTATATAAATTTAAAGTTCAGAAAGGGAACATAATATATATATTTTTTCTGAAAACTGGTTTTAACAAAAAATAACTTACGTTTATCTCAAGTTTACTAACAATGCAAAAAAAATATTAATAAATAAATAAAAATAAGTAAATGAAATGACACTGCTTGTACAAGAGACCTCATATGGAGGTTTTCGTTAACAAAAATATAAACATAAATAACCAAAATCATATATAACACATGTAAACAGAACAAAAACAGATAGTAACTAATAGTACTTCTACAATAACTTGGTAAATAAAACTTAAACAAATAAAACTGAAACAAATTAAGGCAAACAGAAGAACTAACTTTGGAAGAGAGAGAGAGAGAGAGAGAGAGAGAGAGAGAGAGAGAGAGAGAGAAACTTCTCATAAAAAATAAAAAAACATCCTTAAACTGTTCAAATTCACATAAAATCCCTAAATGACAGGTAACATTACTAAATAATGTGGGTGAATGAGGAACTGTACCAACAGGCCAGGACGTACATACGGGACTGATGGAGACCATGCATGTGTCCTGTACTCGAATGAGTCACGTGATGAGACACGAATCCGTCACGTATAGCTCCTGTCTACTGACCACTAAAGGCAGTTTCACACTGGTGTTGTAAAGACGTTGCTAAGTATATTCCCTAAAATTATTTTACTTTTAAATGATATAACAGGTTAAGACTTTAAGATAATACCCAAGAATTTTCCAAGAATATCCCATACGTGTATTGCAAAATTACGAATATGAAATTAACCCTCTCAGGGTCACTCACATTATTTGCGTTTCATGTGGATTGTTCTAAAGATTTTCAGTCACTCGAATCGCGTTTCTAAGCACAAAAAAAATTGCCAAAAATTAAGTTTCTGGCAGATTTGCCTCAAATTTTGACGTGTCATAGCGAGCGCAGCGCTTTCCCATGGTAAGGCATTGGCAACACTGAGCTGCCTCACGGGGCCCAGCACATAGCGATAAACCTCAGTCTCTTCCAAGCAGCCAGGCAGTGAGGTTGCGTCGCATGTACTGTCCCTTTAAACTCCTACTAATTCTCCCCCTCCTGCCCAAGCTGAAGCCCCTATGGACTCAGTGTGATAATCCAATATTTGTGGGCATATTAATTTTGTATGTGATATTGTCAATGGAACATAGATATATGTCACGAAAAGGAATTGTGTCCGTTATCAATCGTTAAGCTTAGAGGTGATATGCGTGTTCGCTGTTGCGGGGTTTCGCCTCCCACCCTCCCCAAGGCCCTATGGCGTGATTACAAATACGTATATAATGAAGCCAATGCCTAAACTGTATTTTGTGTGAAAGATATTGTGGCAGGCTTGGTGAAATTATGGAACTACAGTAGTTAGCATTATGGACGCCATGAACCATAGTATGGAATGAGGCAGGCATCATGTACAGTTTTTATAGTCAGGAAGGGAGAATTAGAGGTGTTTAGGGATGGAATTATTGTGATTCTGATAGTGAAAATGTATATGGAATTGTGTGAAATATACATCAAACATGCTGCGGGTGTTCGTGAAGGAGTGTGGTGTGTGCCAATACAATTGAGTTGCATCGTACTCTCTCAGCGAAGGATGCTGCATCACAGTCACATTAATCCTTAGTAAGGAAGGGAATAATTGTGGAGGTTAGGGTGGAATCATTGTGGTAGTCATGTATTTGTGTATGATATTGTGTGAAGTGTAAGTGAAATGTGCCACGTATCCTCATGACGGCATAAATTATGGTGCGTAGTGTAGGTGAGCGATACTTTAGTGGCAGGTGTGCTTTGAAAGGTAACAATGCCAAGGAACGAGGGAAGTCATTGAGCAGATACTGTACCTTGGTCTGTCATTTAGTGATAAAATATACTTTATGTAAAATATACGTGAACTGTGACGTGAGTGTTCGTTTAGGTGCATAGCGTAGGTGAGCGGTACTTTAGCGGCAGGTGTGCTGTGAAAGGTAACGACGCCACGGAACGAGCGACGTCAGTTGACAGGCACTGTACCTTGCAACGCTGGGCAACCACGGACGTCAGTGGACGGGTAGTGTACCTTTCTAAAACAATTGTTGAAATTTATGATTCTTATCTAAAATGTTTGTGATATGTGCCACGAGTGTTCGTGGAAAATATTGTTTCATGTGTTGGGGGAACGTTTGTGGAAGGAGGGGAAAATGTCTGTCTATAAATATATATATATATATATATATATATATATTGCCAGACGCCTCAATCCCGTTCGGGGTGGCCACAAACAAATCGCCTCCACGTCGCCCTGTCCCCCGCCATTTCACTGCCCTGCTCCCAACCCACACACCCCTCTCTCATATACCTCTCCACCCCATCCCTCCATCTCATCCTCGGCCTCCCCTTCCCTCTTCCCCCCCTCCACCTAACTCACATGCACTCTCTTCGTCAGTCTTTCACCCTCCATCATCTTCACATGGCCAAACCACCTCAGTGTATTCCTCCTAACGCTTCCTATCACATCCACATCCACACCACAATGCTCCTTTATATCCTCATTTGTCAGCCTGTCTCTCCATGTGACTCCACAGGTTCCTCTTAAATAACTCATTTCCACTGCCCTCACTCTTGACTTGTGTCCTTCCAGCAACGTCTAAGTTTTACTTCTATACGTTAAAGTTGGTATCACAATATTGTCATGTAGTAACTTTTTCACTTCCATGCTCACTTCCCTGCTTCTTATCACTGCTTTCAAGGAACCAGCAACCTTTCTTCCCTGTTGTACCCTTTCAAGCACTTTACCCTCCAAACCTCCATCCTTACTCATCACACTACCCAAGTACTTAAACGTACTCACATTTTCCAATTCCTGACCATCCAACCTCGCTGTACATTCACTGACTTCACCTCTCTCAAAGACCATCACTTTATTCTTCCCTACATTCACCTTTAGATTCCGTTTCTTACACACTCTCCTTCGTCTTCACTCAACAATGCAGTATCATCTGCAAGCAACAGTACAGGGAGTTTCCAAACACTACCCTCTCACACCAGGGCCACTCCAACATCCACTACCCTACCTTGTACCTCTTTTATTACTCCATCCATGTACAGATTGAATAACCATGGAGACATGACACATCGCTGTTTCAACCCAACCTTCAAAGAGAAAAATTCACTCAGTTCACCATCCACACGCACTGCAGCCTTAGCACCATCATACATACTCTTCACAGCATTCAATATATATATATATATATATATATATATATATATATATATATATATACAGAGACTTCACTTCACCGTGAAGATATGTATGCAAACTAACAACAGGAGAAATGAAAGGAGCGGCAGTGAATGCTTTCGTATATTACATCTTCAGACAGAGTGAGACAGAAACGTAAAGAGCAGAGGTTTTTTATGCACACCTGCAGCAGGGAATGGCACACAGAACAATGGATGACCTGAATTTTTACCTGCGGCTTAACTTATGGTCACCTGCAGCAGGGAGTGGAACACAACAAAGGATAGCCTGAATCTAAAAATGCACATGACAAAGGAGGAGGGAGTAGGGGGGGAGGAAAGGGGAGTGGGAGGGAGGGGGAAGGGGAGGGGAGGAGGGGAAGGGGGAAGGGGAGAGGGGGGAGGGAGGAGGGGATAAATACTGCTGCTTAACCCGTCACGTCCCGAGGTTTTCCGCACCTCCGACATCCCCCAGTCCCGAGGTATTTTCGATTTTTTGTTTTTTTGGCTAAAACCTTCCCTTTTGGTGAGAAACATCGAAAATTCATAGACAAATCGCTCACCTGAGGTTTAAAGTGCCCAATCCAGGTAGGAGCTCCTCCTTACCTGAGTGGGTTTTCTAGCATGCTGGCACCAAAGAAAACGAGTTCTATGGGAGGGTAACTATTTTATCCACTCATAAACGGTATTTATTTATTTACTTGGTACAAATGTATATGTAGTATGACAGTATATTGGTTTTCAAGCAGTAATAAAGGCATTATAAGCATTGTTTCACTCACTAACTAATCACCATACCTGACCTATTTTTGCCACACTACCTGATCATTATTTCTGGCTGTTTCTTCTTCTAATGCTATGTAAACATTGTCCTCCACATTGTCATCGATTGGGGAATCACTCTGGCCCTGAATAACTTTACTAGCCAGGTCACTGGTAACAGGTCCTTTGCCAAGACAATGTCGTGAGGGGGGAGGTTATGCAGTGTAAGGCATTGTCCCTGCTTGGTATCTTGTACAGGAATAGAGGAAGGTGTCCCGTGTATACATACGAAAAATCACGTGCGAAAATTGAAAATTGTGCAAATTAGGGACCTTGCAATTGCACGACGTACTGGTACGTCGCCGGGACTGGCAAATGCAAATCGTTGCAACGTACCCATACGTCGACGGGATGGGGCGGGTTAACTTAAGACCTAGAGGATTAATGCTTTGTGTCCCACACAGGTGTGACTACACCACCAGGAGATGACAGGGAACAATCACTTGTTAGTCTGGGGGATACTGCTTTAAAATTAATTCAGTTAACAATTTATCACACTTAAAATGACCATACCTCATGTTTACATTCTTTTCATATGGTGCCAGAAATTTGACAATATTCTATTACATTTCTTTCATCTATATATATATATATATATATATATATATATATATATATATATATATAGCACGCACCCACGAATGCCAGTGAACAGTTATGAGACCTGTGAAAAGACACTGAAAAGTTTTTTTTTATGTGAACTGTTCGTAAAAGGTGCTGCGATTTGCTGTACAGAAAGATAAATTATAACATGACGTGTGTAGTGCTACTCTCAATGGAAGGTGTTGTGTGACTGTGAATAATATCTCTTCTTTTTCAACAGAGAACCTAAAAAGCTCATACTTGACTTTCTGTGTTAGTGTTTGCCAAAATGGAGAAGAAAGGTTTGTCTTCTGACCATTGGCAAGAGGTTCTCTTCTAGAAGGAGACAGAAAGTGAAGTAGAGGACGAGCTGAGCAATGTTTCATGTGAGGAGGAATGGGACGATGTCCAAGAGGATTCCCCTCGCGCGGCATTGCCCACACTTCAAGAACAACGGGAGCAGACACCATCACCACCAGTGTCAGGACTATCGGCCCAATCATCGTCTTCACTTGGAAGACAGATATCACCTTGTCTTGGACCTCTCGCTCCTACAGCCATCGTGGTCTCTCCACCTCAAGCCTCCAGTCCCCCATTGGTCGAGCCTATGTCACCGGAAGCAGGTCCTAGTTACACGACACTGGCACCTGCACGGCGCGCATTATCTGCGGCGCAACTGCTGCAGGAGGGGACTGTGTCATCATCCCCTGCCCGGTCGACAAGGGCACTGTCTTTGACAGCGTTCATGCCCCCCAACAATTTCCAGCAGCAAGAGACAGCCTCATCCTCCTCATCGTCGGAACCCTCACCACCTCGACGAGGCCGACGTGGTCCACAGCCCAGCTATGGGGGGCGGCCAAGGGGTGTCTGAAGAGGAACAAGGGTGTCAGTACGCCGACCCACTGCCACTACTGCGGGGAGTATTGCAGCAACGGATCCAGGATGGAGCAGTGGCCGTCACACCAGCTAATGGGCCCTTCACTGGATCCCCAGGACTGAAGGTGGATCCACCAACAACTCCTCTCCAGTTCTTCCAGCTGTTCTTCACGAGGGAGTTGTTGACGTATTTCACCCATGAGACCAACAGCTGTGCGTCATTCCTGGGGACTGCGTTGGATGCATGGTTCATCTGCAATGAAGAAGAGATGGCCAAGTTCCTGGGGCTTTACTTTTTCATGGGGGTGATGAATCTCCCGAGCATCCGGCACTACTGGATGAGATCCCGCCTCCACAACTACCCCCTCTTTACACAAGTGATGAGTGGAAGGCATTTCAGGGTGATCCTGAAACACTTCCATCCCTTCAATTCACTTGCGATATCCCAGGACAATCAAGACCGGCTCATTAGGGTTCGCACGGTGATGGAGTACCTCCTTCAGTGGTTCCAGAACACCTATTTATCCGAGGAGCACCTCAGTCTGGACGAGGGCTCACTGCCATGGAAGGGGCGCCTAATCTTCCGCGTTTACAACCCAATAAAGCCCTCAAAGTATTCCATCAAGCTGTATATCCTGGCTGGGGCTTCCTCAGGTTACATCTGGAATTTCAAGGTGTATATGGGGCAGAAGAGGGCGCTGGAGACCACCGTGTGGACCCTCGCAGAACCGCTGAAGGATCAGGGATACAGAGTTTACATGGACAACTATCATAACTCTGTATCCCTGTGCGAACGCCTCTTCAGTGCAGGAACCTACGTGTGTGAGACCCTATGCCTGGCAAGAGGAGCACCAAAGCAGCTGCAGGACATTGCCAGGACCACGAACCTGCCAGTGGGGGGCGTGACAGCGATGCACAAGGACAACGTGATGGTGTTGCTGTGGAGGGACAAGCGCACTGTCAACATGGTCTCCACCTTCCACAGCACAAGCACCATCCAGAAGTGGGTTCGAAGGAAGATCAGGTCTCCTGATGGGAGGACAACCTATGTCCTGAAGACTGTGGACAAGCCCGTCGTGGTGGATGACTACAATCGACACATGGGTGGGGTGGACCACTTCGACCAGATGATCCAGTACTACCCCATCCAGCGGTGGACCATGAAATGGACCAAGAAGATAACCTTCTACTTCATCCACATGGCCATTTTCAACGCGTTCGCCCTGTTCAAGACGTGCTCACGCGGGTCAGCCAATCTGCTCGAATTTGTGGAGGAGATAGTGGACAAGCTCCTCTACTTTGATGAAGCAGAGTGGCCCGCATCAGAGCACGTCATCCACCATGCCCCTGACCTTCCAACCCGTTGGCCAGCAGGACATCCAGCACCTGTGGCACCTGCTGCAGCACCAGCACAGGTGCCATCACCACTGGCTCCTGCACCAACATCATCTCCAGGAGGAGGGCCAGGACAGGAGTCAGCACCACCATCGCCTGCAGGACCAGCACAGGTGCTGAGAGAACCTTCACCGGTTCCTGGTCCATTAGGAGAACCTGCTGCCGCTGCCATGCCCGGGCCTGCAGCTGCACCTCCAGGACAACAGGACCGGGGAACGCCAGGAGGACACCCAGCCAAGCGTCGTCGTTTCATCGATGACAGAGTGCAGTTGGATAAGACACTGGGCCACTGACGGGAGAGGATCCCCAACCGGAGGAGGCTGCGGTGCACCCTGTGTTCCCTGGCGAAGATGAGGAGGGACACAAGTCACATGTGTCCTGTTTGTGATGTGTCACTGTGCGTGAGTGATTGCTTCGAATGGTTCCATGCCGAACGAAGTATTCCCTAGTGCAGTGTGCACACACACACACACACACACACACACACTACCACACTTACACACACACTAACACAGACACACACACACTAACACAGACACACACACACACACACACACACACACACTAACACACACACACACTAACACAGACACTCACACACACACTACCACACGTACACACACACTTACAGACACACACACACACACACACACACACACACACACACACACACACACACACACACACACACACACACACACACACACACACACACACAAACATACACACACACACACACAAACATACACACACTAACACAGACACTCACACACACACACACACACACACACACACACACACACACACACACACACACAAACAAGGGTGGAGGAAGAAAGCATTGAAAAGGAAGTGAAAAGAATAATCCAAAACAATGCAAAGTTAGTCAGAGATTCAGTAGATATCAACAAATCTATAGTAATCACTGGTATAGAAGAGGAAGAAGTAAAAAACAAGATCACAAGAGACAAAAAGGAGATGGCAAATGTAATGAGCTTATTGAAAGAAGTATCAGAGGAAATCTGTAGTAAAGACATAGAGGAACACAAAAGGTTAGGGAAATACGAGAAAAGCAAGACAAGACCTCTAAAGGTAACTTTCCAGAGTGTAAACACTGTGGAGGAGATACTAAAAAATGCAAAGAATCTTATGGAAAAAGAGGAGTTCAAAAATGTATGGATAAAAAGATGCCTAACACAAGAGGAATTGGAATTACTGAAAGAAAATAGGGAGGAAACAAAAACAAAAAATGAGGGAAGATCAGAAGAGGAGAACAGATTTTTTTTACAAAGTAAGAGGATTGCAGGTACGAAAGTGGTAAACAAACAGGAGGGAATAAAAAGGACGAAGGTAGTAGAACCATGTCATGACAAGTATAAAAACAAGATGATAAAGTTGATGTACTCAAATGTGGATGGAATGGTATCTAAATTACTAGAGATGAATGATTATGTCAGAGAAAATGAACCACATATAATATGCCTAACTGAAACAAAATTAACACCAAGGATATCCAATGACATACTAAACTTAGAGGAATACAATATATGGAGAAGAGATAGCAACTTAAAAATAGGAGGAGGAATTATAATATTAACTAAGAAAAATCTAAAAGTCAATGAAATAAAACTAGATATACCCTCACAAGTAGAACTGATTGCAGTAGAGATCAACACATCTGAAGGGAAAGTAATTGTAGCCAATTTGTACATGCCACCCAGATCAAACACATGGGAAAGTGACGAATATGAGGACCTGGCAGAAAGTTCAATTCAGAGTTTAAGTGCATTACTACATAAAATGGAAGAGAAATCGGAAAGAATTATACTAACTGGAGATTTTAATACAAATAAATTAGAATACTTTAGATATAATTAGCCAAGAAAGCTGTTGGGACCAAAAGCTCCTGGATCTCGTGCAAGAGTTTTCCCTAACGCAACATGTGAGGGAAACCACCAGAAAAAGAGGACTCGATGTACCTTCAATACTAGATCTCATATTTACTAGGCAAGAAAATGATATTGACAGTTTAATATATCACCCTCCACTCGGCAAAAGCGATCATGCAGTACTAAATTACAAGTTCAGGATAGCATATGACATAGTTAACAGCAATGAAAGTTACAAAAAGAGCCTAAACTATAAAAAGGGAAATTATCAAGACCTAAAGAAGTATTTCTCAGAAGTTGATTGGGAAAATGAGCTTAGAGGACAAGATTTAAATGCTGTATATAAAAAATTCTGTGAATTTTATGAAATAGGAGTCCAGAAGTACATCCCACAGCACAAAGAAGCAGATAAGAAAATACAGAAATGGTTCAATACAGAATGTAAAAAATCAAAAGAAAGAAGAGATTTGTTGTGGAATAGATACAGAAGACACAATAGTGAAAGGGCGTATAATAATTACAAACAGGCAAGAAGCGATTATACAAGAATAAGGAGGGAAACCCAAAAACAGTTTGAGAAGGATATAATAAATAAAAGTCGTGATCAACCAAAGCTATTTTACAGCTACATCAGAAACAAAACCAAAGTAAAAGATATAATACAATCCATTACGGACGAGGGAATCACTCATACACAAGAGAAAGATATTTGTGAAGCGCTAAATAAGAATTTCCAATTAGTTTTTACTATCTATCTATATACCTAGGCTGCTTCCCCCAAGGAAAGGGAGGTAGCCGAGACAGGACGACTCACTCTCCATTTACTCATCCATTCAAACACATTCATTTGCATCTTAGCCCCAAAGGGGAGAACGGACAGATCCTCACCGCACCACACCGCACAAGGGTCAACTGGGCAATGCAATCAGTGACATCCGCAGCAGGGCCCGACAGCAGAACTGGTTTACCCCTGTCACATCATAACAGACCCATCCCCTTACCCGCACCTGACCTGACTAGCTGATCAGACCAAATGCGGGAGAATATCCCCTCAGGGCTGCGTCATCACTTATTCATTCACAATTTCTCTCCATTTATTTCTGTCACGCACAGCCACTCTTCCTTGCTCAACAGACATCCCTCTCGCATCCAGCGCTCTCTTCACACTGTCCATCCATCCTATTCGTGGTCTTCCTCTCAGCCTTACACCTCTCACATCAGATCTAGTTATCTTTTTCACCAATCGCTCATTATCCATTCTCTCCATATGTCCAAACCATTGCAACACCCTCTGCTCAACTCTACCAGCCATCTCCCGAACAACTCCAGTTCTCCTTCGCACTTCATCATTTCGCACCCGATCCATATGCGTCACTCCACACATACTCCTCAGACATCTCATCTCCATTACATTCAAACTTTTCCTCTCTGCTACACCCATATTCCATATTCCATATTCCATATTCCATATTCCATAGTTTTTACAGAAGAAAATAATTTTGAGAGGGACTACGTGGAACATGCATGTCCACACATACTACCAGATATACAAATATCAGAAAAAGTAATACAGGAGGAGTTAAGTAAATTAGACAGAGGAAAAGCAAGTGGTCCTGATGAAATTTCATGTTGGGTACTACGAGACTGTGCAAAGGAGTTAAGTAAACCATTATTTTTAATTTTCAAGAAATCCTTGAGTCAAGGTAACTACCTGATATTTGGAAGAAAGCAAATATTGTCCGCTTATCCAAGAAAGGGAATAGACAAAATCCACTCAACTACCGACCAGTATCACTGACCAGTGTTGTAAGCAAGGTATTAGAAAAGCTTTTAAGAAAAGCTTGGGTAAATCATCTAGAAGAACACAGTATGATAACAGAAAGACAGTTTGGTTTCAGAAAAGGAAAATCATGTGTTACTAATCTGTTGAGCTACTGTGACAGAATAACAGACACAATACAGGAAAGAGAAGGATGGGTGGACAGTATCTATTTAGATTACAAGAAAGCATTTGACACAGTACCACACCAAAGACTTTTATGGAAACTGTACCATCAAGAAGGAATTCGAGGCAAACTGTTTTGTTGGGTGCAAGATTTTCTCATAAAAAGAGAAATGAGAACAGTACTAAGGGGAAACTACTCATCATGGAAAGAAGTGACTAGTGGAGTACCACAGGGTTCAGTGCTGGCACCAATCATGTTTTTAGTGTATATAAAGGATATAAACAGTAACACTGGAAATGAAAGCTATTTATATATGTTTGCAGATGATGCAAAAATACAAAGGAGAATTATTAACACAGACTCTTGTAAAGAGCTACAAGAAGAATTAAATAAACTTCATGAATGAAGTAATACATGGCAAATGGAATTCAGTGTGGACAAGTGTCATGTAATCAAGTTTGGTAAAAGTGGAAAAAGACCTGATTGGGATTATACATTAGGAAATAAAACCCTACACACATCAGAAAGAGAGAAGGACCTAGGTGTGATTATCAATAACAGACTATCTCCGGCTGACCACATCAGCGAGAAGGTACGGAACATGTATACACTGCTTGCAAATATGAGAATAGCATTCACATACATAAATGAAGACATGCTAAGAAGGATAATAACATCATTCATCAGACCAACCCTAGAGTATGCATCAGTAGTCTGGAGTCCTCATCTCAAAAAACACATAGACAAGATTGAAAAAGTTCAAAGGGCCGCTTTAAGTTGGATACCAAGCTTAAGGGATCTAAGCTACGAAGAAAGACTAAATAAACTGAATCTACCAACACTACAGGAGAGAAGGAAAAGAGGTGACATGATAATGCTATATAAATGCATATCAGGGAAGGAGAAAATAGACATAAATGATTACTTAACATATGGAGAAGCATCAGCAAGAGGACACTGCAAAAAACTGCATAAGAAGAGAGGTGATAAAGACGTAAGGAAATTCAGTTTCCCAAACAGAGCAATTGATCAATGGAATGCACTACCGAATGAAATAGTGTGTGCCAAAACAATTCACAAATTTAAGGATATGTACGATAAATATGGTTTAAGACACAGGACAGTGCGAGCTTGACTCATTCTGTAAAGATACAATTAGGTAAGAACAATTAGGTAAGGTAAGAACAAACACACACACACACACACACACACACACACACACACACACACACACACACACACACACACACACACTAACACAGACACTCACACACACACTTACACACACACTACCACACTTACACACACACTAACACAGACACACACACACTGACACACACACTAACACACTTACACACACACTAACACAGACACTCACACACACACTACCACACTTACACACACACTAACACAGACACACACACACGCTCACACACACACTAACACACTTACACACACACACACACACACACACACACTAACACAGACACTCACACATACACTACCACACGTACACACACACTAACACAAACACTCACACATACACTACCACACGTACACACACACTAACACACACACACACACACACACACACACACACACACACACACACACACACACACACACACACACACACACACACACACACACACACACACACACACACACACACACACACACACACAAACAAGGGTGGAGGAAGAAAGCATTGAAAAGGTCCTACAACTCCATCAACACCCCTGGAGGAAGTGAGTTCTCCAAATTTTTTTGATATGTATATTGACCTATTATCATTACCCCTATAATTTTCAGACAAATAATCGTCTTCTCCTACATATTACACATATGACAGAAAGTAAAGCTTCATTAGCAGTAACTTGGAAAAAGTAGTGTTCATGTGTAGTAGGTTACCACCATAAAAAAAACAACCTTGGAAGATTTTATAGTCTGTATAAAAAAAAAAAAAAAAAGAAGCTTTGGGAGCATAGTCTTTAGGCAAAGAGGGAGAAAACACTGTTTTTTTTCTGCTTGCGGTAAAAGTAGGTACCGACCGGAAGAGTAATCTACCTTTGTCGTCCTATTACTCGAAAACTATTGGTCGTATCGACTTCCTGTAAGAACCATGATAAAGAGCAGTAAATTCTACGTATGTTTATTAGCAGAATATAAGCCTTTGGGAGCATTTTCTGTTGGAAAAGTTGGGGGAACAGACTTGGCTTTTTTCCTCGCTAGCGGTAAAATCAGAAGCGCTCGGAGGAGTAATCTCACTTTGTCGGCCAATTACTCGAAAACTATTGGATGTATCAATTTCCTGTACGAACCATGATAAAGAACAGTAAATTCTACGTATGTTCATTTGCAGAATATATGCCTTTCGGAGCATTTTCTGTTGGAAAAGTTGGGGGATCAGACTTTGTTTTGTTCCTCGCTGGCAGTAAAGTCGGAACCGCTCGGAGAAGTAATCTCTTTTTGTCGGCCAATTACTCGAAAATCATTGGATGTGTCGATTTCCTGTAAGAACCATGATAAAGAGCAGTAAATTCTACGTATGTACAAGACATAACAATGTAATATCTATGATAAGAATTCGTTGTTACGTAGGCGGGAATATTGCGTATGCTATGCGCACATCACTAAAGTGACGTACGGACGTGAGTTCCCAGTCGTTTTTGGCGATTTACTCGAGAACTATGAGGCGTATCGAAACCATTTTTATGTCATTAGAAAGCTGGTGAAATTCTGCATAATATTATGCAATTAAAACATAACATGTGCAAGAAAAGTTCAGAATTTGAGCTCCTTGAATTTTTTTCAAAAATGGCTTTCAATTTTTGGCTATTTTCTCGAAAACTATAAATCGTATCACAACCGGATTTGTCTCTTTAGAATGCTGATGAAATTCTCTATCAAAACTTCTTATAACATTTTCCTGTATGATGGAAAACATTCGAATGGTGATGTTGGGAAGTGAACATGATGTAGCAAAATGTTTATTCACAGCCGCCTAATGATGTTTTATTCGTGTTTTCCTGTTTTTTTTGTTTTTGTTTTTTTTGGTGCTTATCAGCTAGAACAAACATCGACGAATAAGATGACATTGATGTTTGGGTGGCGAAAATAAAGAGAGAATACGTGTTATTTGCTGCGAGCGGCCTCGCAGAAAAAGTCGTGTGCCGGAAAACTTACTGAAACTTATCGTGCGCGAGAGGGTTAAACACAAAAATGACTCAAAAATGCATTTACATATGATTAGCCTATTGATCAATATTTCTCTCGGAACTCCTAGCGACCTCTCACGGAACCCTAGGGTTCTGGGGAACCCCGGTTGAGAAACGCTGGTCTAATGTAATGACGCATTGTAAGGTGTCTTGTAGTCTTTGTCTGGCTGTCCTGTCAGAAATGAAGCCAGAGAGCAGTTTCTCAGTGACTGTCGGCAGTCCTAAGTACAGTAATTTGTATCTGAGACCGAAAGGTAAGGATTCATCGAAAGTAATACTAATGTCTCTGGGTACAGTGCTGTCCCCTTGACAAGGCCTACACAACGGTCTCGTATGTGAGTATTATCGCTGTCGTGGTGTCTCACCGTGGTCAGGAGTCATATTGTCCGGCAGACTGTAGGCTGTTGGTCTTTAAGTATATTCGAAGTGTTTTGGAAATGATTTTCTTGAGGAGTTTGCCAGGAATTTCTAGAAGGGAGATTGAGTGGTCGTTGTTCGGTCATGCATCGTGTTTCCTTGGTATTGTATTAATGGCAATTTCTGATTCACCACCAGTATGCTGCTGAGAACTAGTAACCAGTGAATTGATCAGAATTCAGATACCTCCAGTGTAGCGCCGGAAAAATTTGGCCACCAGCGTAATGTAGGTAATTAGTCACCAATGAATGACACCAGTGTAATGATAAGAAATTTTAGAAATTATGGAAAATGGGGTAGCGTGATCTTTTGGAGTGTGTGAGCAGATAGATATTAGCACACCTTGCGGGCCACTCAACTTCGTCTGAACCACTCCGTGGAGAATAGCAAAAATTCAAAAACTCGATATTAATTAACCCAAGATTTACTATGCATTAAGAACTGAGATACAAATTACTCTTCAAACTGCGAATTATACCAAACAAATGAGGATCTGTATCACCCGAAATGAGAATCTTTACAAAACTAAATTAATATACAATTATCAGGATTTACAGTATAACTCCAGAAATATGTATCTTTACACACTAGATTAATATTCCAAGAATACTGATACGCATGGATATAGTCCCGTGGTCTCTGACGGACTTGTCGGGAAGGAACCTAAAGATTATCACCAAAGAATATTCTCTAAGACTAAATGCACAACTGAAGAATCTTATATAAACTAGACCCAGTAATCAATAGGAGAGTAATCACATGGACTGTAATCAAATGGACAAATGGACCAGCTGATATCATTTTGATTCCATTAACTAAAGGGGGGGGGATTTAATGTGTTAGAGGTTAGGCCGCGGCTTGAACGCTTGAATTCTTGGAATGCGAGCCACGGCCCTCCACAACTCTCGTTTGCAATAATGAAAAGGAGAGACGGTCTCATTATTGAGCACAAGAAGGATCAGGGGAAAATATTACTAATTTATCTCACGAACGTATATGATGACTTAATACACGAGGGAGAAAAAAAGGGGGGGTGAGAGCTCGGACACTAACCAGCAACGATGAAAAGGAGCAACAGTCTCATTGTTCTGGCTCGGCTCCCCCTGTCAGGACTCCATATTATAATAATACAACTCATAGATAGATAGATAGATAGATAGATAGAAGCACCAAGCCAGGGTATGAGATAGGTAGTGTATCAGCAAGAATGTAGCAATCAGAGCTCAGAAAGGGGCAAGCCACACAACCGGCAGGTAGTAAGGAGAAGGGGTCTAGCAATCGTAGCAAAAGGTTGTACAGAGAGAGCGAGAGAGAAGTAACAATGGGGAGGTAACAGTGGGGTGGCAAAGACAGAGCGAGACAGGGAGGCAGCTAACGGGACTCTACTTTATAATTCACTCGTGTGTGAGGGACTTTGTTAATATTTCCAAGACAAATAAAAAATAGTCCCATACTAATCTTTACCTCTCCTGTCATTGCATGACAAAAGGGAACGAAGATTATATACTTTCAAAACTACTCACGTATAACAACCTCTCGTCCACGAATCTAATATATGTATAACTGATCTACAAAACACACTACAAGAAGCTACGAAGTTTCTACAAGAAATGGTGGCAGCAGAAGTACGAACCTCGTCTTCAGTTCTACAATGAATTCCTACAAAATACAAGCTACAAGCCAACAACCCTATGAGTCTACAAACCTACGACCCTACGAGTCTACGAGTGTACGGTGAGTCTACATTATCACGATAGAAAACAAACAATATTTCTTACAACCAACAACTCACAACCAGCTCCTGACAGTTTTCTCTCCAACCCCCCCTCCGTCTCTCCGATCATCACGCTGATGTAAAGGTGAAGAGGTCACTCGACGCCTTGCCAGTAGTTTAACAAAATATTGATACAAACAATCTTCCAATTTCTACGACGAACCAACGAACTACAACCATCTACGACTAACTTCAAGTAACAAGTCTACAAGACATCTCTATAATCTTCTACACGCACCTACAAGTAGGGGCAGTCTTCATCACACAACGAGTAAATCACAAGAAAAAAGGACCGAGAATAAATTGAGAAAGAAAAACAAAACAAGCAAACGAAAAGCAAGAACACTGCAACAACCACCAGACCACCGCTCTTCTCTCCATTTGCCCCCTAACTCCACCTACCTCCACGGCTGACGCAGGTTGACAGAGGTCAAGACAACGCGGCAAATTCCAAGCCCATATTCACAACTCATCTTTAAAATCTTCACTCAAGTTACTCATCGTTACTCATTTACTCACCACAGCTACCAGTGTGGGAACTCAACGTCACCATGCGTGTTTGCTGAGACGATGCCACGTCAATCAACTCATATGTGACACCACCACTCACCACCACTCACACCGTTCCCACCACTGTAAAAACTAGTGAGTTACATAGTTACTTCATTTATACAATACACAGTGATAGACAAAAAAATTCTGCACAAACATATAAAACGTGCTGTATAGTTACAACTTACATACATATACCTACTTCAGTTATTTTCATAATTCAGTCATTAAATACTTGCACCAACTGTAAATATTCTACACTGTATATATTCATTCATTTACTATAGCATTTATTTACTACCAACGAGTGTTACCATTTATATCTACATACAATACCTGTTTCATACATACAACTATACATTATTACACCCACAAATTAATAAAATATACTACCACAATTACTCAGTGAGCGATTAAAAGAACCTTATTAAACATTTATTAATTAAAGCTACCTAGTGGAAACAGACAAATTAAGTTACAAAAAAAAAAAAAAAAGGCCAACACAAATAACGTTAGCAAGAATGAACAACATCTACCATACAATCGTGAAGACAAAGATTTCCACACAGTGCTGACACATACATTGCCCACGATAGGTACAAGTGAACAACAAGTCAGTGTATATAATAATACTGTATATAGTGTATATATATTTTTGATATAACAAAATATAGGGCTATACAATATCATTTTCAGTAATATCTGTGCAATATAAACTAAACATTAAAAATGGGTCCCAAGGGAATTAGCCAGCAATTATGCAACCTCGGACAACACCGAAAAAGCGTAGATAAAAGAAGAAAATCAAACTATAGAAAATCAATACATACAAAAAAAAAAAAAACAGTAAGATCAAATAACAAATGAAAATACGTGTGTTACTACAAATGCCAAAATACCACATAGACTCCTTCCATAAGTGAAACAAAAAGCAAATTGTTGTTCTCCATGAGCCAGTGGCAAGACACATCACTACTATCATCGACCGCAGCATGACCGGATTAGCGATGTCAGGACTGCAGTTAGAACAATTATGTAATGACAAACGATTGCATTATGTTACACATGCTACAATTATGTAACTACAAACGATATGTAACAATTACAATACAATTATGTAACAATTCATACAATGTTACAATTATGTATTACTACAATGTTACTACAGTATTATGTAACAATTCATACAATGTTACAATAATGTATTACCACAATGTTACTACAATATTATGTAACAATTCATACAATGTTACAATTATGTATTACCACAGTGTTACTACAATATTATGTAACAATTCATACAATGTTACAATTATGTATAACTACAATGTTACTACAATATTATGTAACAATTCATATGTTACAATTACCTTTTACTACAATGTTACTACAATATTACTACAGTATTACTAGAATTATGTTACACTTGCTACAGTCATGTAACTACAAACGATATGTAACAGTTACAATACAATTATGTAACAATTCATGCAATGTTACTACGATTCTGTATTACCAGAATCATCACACAAGTTAGGTGAAATATTAGACATTACTAAAGGGATAACTCCATATGTAATGTAATGACCTAGCAATATTACCATTGCACAATTATATGCGTATGTCTGTTATACATGCACATCTTACAATATGTCATACAATAACCAATTTAACTATACTGCAATTGTTCAATTATGTATACAACTTGTTTAAAACGTAATATTACTGGATCATTGCAATATTAACGTGAATATTATATCAGTATAGTATTATTATCAATGTTACGTATTAATAGATTAGCATATGTCAATGATGACTGCAGTCAGAGGACCGCCAGTTCGCGTGACCGAGCGATGTCAGGACTCCATTTTATAATAATACAACTCATAGACAGATAGATATAGATAGACAGATAGATAGAAACACCAAGCCAGGGTATGAGATAGGTAGTGTATCAGCGAGAATGAAGCAATCACAGCTCAGAAAGGGGCAAGCCACACAACCGACAGGTAGTAGGGTGAAGGAGGCTAGCAACAGGGGCGAGAGGGTGGCAGAGAAAGAACGAGACAGGGAGGTAGCTAACGGGACTCTATAATTCACTCGTGTGTGAGGGACTTTGTATTTCCAAGACAAATAAAAAATAGTCCCATACTAATCTTTACCTCTCCTGTCATTGCATGACAAAAGGGAACGAAGATTATCTACTTCCAAACTACTCACTTATAACAACCGCTCGTCCACGAGTCTAATATATGTATAACTGATCTACAAAACATACTACAAGAAGCTATGAAGTTTCTACAAGACCCCTTCTTTTATACTAAACCAGACTGTGTTCAGGAAAAGGCTAAAACTTTTACTGATTATTTTGTAATATTTTGCCTCTACTAGATCTCCAAAGAATACAAGAGACAGTCTGCACTCAATGTACATAGAAAAATGACTTGCGATGTTTAAAATTTTTTGTAATAAGCGTACAGGAACTTTAATCATAATGAAGCCAAATTAATTAGGAATTCGAACAGTTTTATTACCCAAGTCAGCAGGGCCAGATTAAGTTTGATAGGGGCCTGAGGGACAGATCAGCTTGGGGGCCCCCACCCTTAAATGTATATGTACTGTAACAAGAACAAAAAATCAATATATTGCTTGTTACTCTTGTTTACTCAAAAACCAAACTCCACAACTTTTGGTAACTTAAACACTTTTCTTTCTTTCTAGAAAATTCTTCAATGATATCAAAATTCAACCAACCTTTAATGTATATATAACTAACAAGAACAAAAAGTAAGTAAACTGTTTGTTACTGTTGTTTATTAAAAAAAACAAAGTCCACAACTATTGGTAACTTAAACACTTTTCTAGCTTTTTCTAGAAAATTCTTCAATGATATCAAAATTTGATGACATATATAATGAACTATATTTATCCCTAGAATCTGGGGGCCTCTTAGAGTCTGGGGGCCTGAGGCCAGGGCCTCAGGTGCCTCATGGTTAATCTGGCCCTGCAAGTCGGTTACATATGCCTACGTGACTGTAACCCCGACTCAGTAACATGAATTTCGCGCTTCACAAATGACAATCTTCACTATTCTGACTTCAGACATTCTCAATTCACCACTGCATAGTTCAAAAGGGGAACCTATCAACTTCGGCAGGTAAATCTCTAGATTAGAATATAAAGGAAGACATTCGCGATTTTTAATCTCTGCTAAAATTTCCGCGGTTATACATCTTTGTTGAAACAGCTGGTTCATTATGTATAAACACTAGTCATATTCACATCAAAACTCGACTTAGCACTATGAATAGCAGAATCATGTTCAGATTATGAATATCAACCAAGACTAGACTTAAATACGGAACTTATCATGAGGTATACTTACAATACTTAAGCTTAAGATTACACTTACAATCCTAGCTTATACTAACTTACATTAATACCTGAAATTATGGCACTACACGGGTCCTTCCTCTGAAAAAAAAAAAAATAATATCGGAAGTCAACATTCAGATCATTCATCTACATTTCCTAGGGACGAATGTGCGGATGGGACAGACTTACCAAATTTAGCCGTGAACACGACTCCAATAAGTGGCACCTGTTGGTCCACAAGAATAATCATGTTCCCCAGGGGGTCACTTCTCTGTCACGATAAACACTCGATATTCAGTGAAGAAATGTGCCCCAGAAAACCTCTTGCCTGGGTGACAACATGGTCGTCTCACCTGGACAGACCTGTACTATTGCTGCCAGGATCGTCCTAGGGGCGCTTCCCATTCGTACAACATACGGACTAATCACATTCACACTCTCATCCATTCAATCTTATGCCTCCACCTCTCCACCTAGGAACTGACGAGCGCCTATCAGGTCCTGAAGGCACTGTTTCACCCGAGACCGTGTTGACTGTAAGTTGTGAAGTAGGTGCACACTGCCCCTCGAATTAAAGCAATCTAATGTTTCCACTGAACTGGGCTGCGCCCATAACCCAAACTCCTATGAATTAACAGCCAATAGTCAGACAGTCCGACCCACACATATTGCCCTATCTGTCTCTTAAATTAATACTGCCATAACCAGCTTAACACTCAACACTTCTCAATAAGTCTCCGGGGAAGGCATCTCTCATGGGGCGGCAACTTTTCATCCACCGGATCAGGCTCAAAGATCCCCGCTAGAAGTCCCAACGGCCATTCTTCTCCTCCACAACAGGGCCTTACCTGTCCCACGGCTCCCTCCATCCTCTTCTCCGTGAACACATCCTCTAAACACGTACACACCTCCGTCCATCAACACTTCCACTACACGATGGCGTCATGTGTGTGGATTGTTTTATTTTGAGGGGGAAGAATGTAATGGCTCGGCTATCATGGTCCACTGAGCTACACTCGTTTTTCTTGACATATGACCCCTAAGTTCCATCAACAACTCATCTTCCATCTTACTCCTCCTTCCACTAGACCAAGCCACAAAATACACAAGTTGTGTTTCCATTTCGGTATTCGTTCTGTTCTTGGTGAAGCATAATTTTGCTGGTCCTCCAGGATCATTAACTCTAGAAATATCGTGAGATTAAATGGGCCACCAGTGTACTGTTGAGGGATTCTATTTCATAACAGTATCTTATCCCACAACAATATCTTATCGCACAACAATATCTTATCCCACCGCTTTAGCCACCAATGTATTAACGAGAATTTTTGATCCACCACCAGTATGCTGCTGAGAACTAGTCACCAGTGTAATGATCAGAATTCAGATACCTCCAATGTAGCGCCGGTAAAATTTGGCCACCAGTGTAATGTAGATAATTAGTCACCAATGAATGACACCAGTGTAATGATCAAAAATTTTAGAAATTATGGAAAACAGGGTAGCGTGATCTTTTGGAGAGTGTGTGAGCAGATAGATATTAGCACACCTTGTGGGCCATTCAACCTCGCCTGAGCCACTCCGTGGAGGATAGCAAAAATTCAAAAACTCGATATTGTGGTAGACTACATATTGTATTTACAAATCATAATAGATAAATAGATAAATAGATAGATAGAAGCAGGGAGCCAGATGATGAGAGGTGTTGTGTCTGCGAGAATCGAGCAGTGCTAAACATGCTTACACACTCTGACGCGAGGAATGCTTGAGACAGCGTCTAGTGGCCATATACACACATATACACATGCTTACACACAGGCTGCGTGAACTTTCCATCCACGAGGAACACACGTGACACACCCCTGCTACACCAGAATTTAGGAAAGAGAGCTCAGACAGAGATTAGCCACGGAACAGGGAGGAGGAGAAGTAGACAGGCCTCAGAGGAGACAGGCAGGAGGTCAAGAAGAGGGATGACCCAAATGTCATTTATGACATTTGGTAGCAGCGAACGTATACGAACCTCGTCTACGAATCAACATTAAATTCCTACAAAATATCAAGATTGAAAACAAGAATATCTCTCTCAATCAACAACACAGCCAGCTCCTGACGCTTCTCTCCATCCAGCCCCCTCCGTCTCCCAGATCATCATGCTGATACAGAGGTCAAGAGATCACACGACGCCTTGCAAGTAGTTTAACAAAATATTGATACAATATTGCAATTTCTACGACGAATCAGCGAACTACAACCATCTACAATCAACTACAATTAACAACTCTACGTCGTCTGTATAATCTTCTACACGCACCTACAAGAAGCGGCAGTCTTCATCCTACAACGAGTAAATCACAAGAAAAAAGGACCAAGAATACATCAAGAAAGAAAGAAATCAAACAAACAAACAAACAAACAAACGAAGAGTGAGAGACGACTCACAACTCATAACCACCAGACCTCACCCTCCTCTCTCTGCTACATCCACCCAACCCCCACCGCTTACGCAGGTGTTAAGAGGTCAAGACACGCAGCAAAACACCAAGTCCATATTCACAACTCGTCTTACTCACCCGTCTTCACTGAAGTTTCTCATAGCTACTCATTCACTCATCACAGCTACCAGTGTGGGAAACCGACGTCACCATGTGCTGAGACGACAGCACGCCAATCAACCCGCGAAGGACAACGCTATCACCACGTGCAACACCACTCACACCATTTCCACCACGGTAAAAATTAGTGAGTTACATAGTTACTTCATTTATACAATACACAGTGATAGACAATAAGCTTCTGCACAAACATATAAAACGTGCTGTATAGTTACAGTTTAAATACACATACTTATTTCAGTTATCTGCATAACTCAAACACTAAATAATCACCAACGATAAATATTCTACACTGTATATATTCATTCATTTATTATAACATTTATTTACTGCCAAAGAGTGTTACCATTTATACCTACATAAAATACGTGTTTCATACATACAACTATACATTATTACATCTACAAAGTAATAAAGAAAATATACCATCACAGTTACTCAGTGAGCAATTAAAAGAACTGTATTAAACATTTATTAATTAAAGCTACCTAGTGGAAACAGACAAATTAAGTTACAAGGTAAACTAGAGAGAAAAAAAAAAATGGCCAACACAAATGCCGTTAGCAAGAGTGAACATCTTCAACACAATCGTGAAGACAATGATTTCCACACAGTGTTGACACACATATTACCCAAGATTGGTACAGGAGAACAACAAGTCAGTGTGTATAGTTAATACTGTATATAGTGTATATATATATATTTTTTATATAAAATAACAAAATATGGGACTATATATCATTTTATACTCTCTGTGCAATATACACTAAACTTTAGAAAAGTATCCCAAGGAAATTAACCAGTAATTATGCAACCATGAACAAAATGGAAAAAGTGTACACAAGCAAAGAAAAACAAACTATAGAAAATCAATACATACAAAAAAAAAAAAAAAAAAAATGAAAGAAAGAAAGAAAGAAAGAAAAGTAAGAAAGACATAAAGAGAAATAAAGTAAGATCACATAACAAACAAATGAAAATAAGTGTAAATGTTACTATATATGCCAAAATACCACATAAACTACAAACAAAAAAGCAAATTGTGTCTCCACAAACAAGTGGCATGACACATCATCACTATCATCGACCGCAGCATATGTTAGGACTGCAGTTATTACAATTATGTTACTCCATATTATAATTATGTAACTACAAACAATATGTACCAATTTATGTGACAGTTGCATTAACAAGATGTAACTTTTATGTAACTTTAACTACAATTATGTAACTACAAACGATATGTAACAATTATGTAACGACAAACGATTGCATTATGTTACACTAACTGCAATTATGTACCTACAAACGATATGTAACAATTATGTAACGACAAACGATTGCATTATGTTACACTTTGCCAATTAAGAGTTGCATTAACAAGCTGTAACTTTTATGTAACTTTAACTACAATTATAAGGCCAAGACACTTATGTAATAGTTGCATTAACAAAATGTAACTACAATTATAAGGCCAACACAATTATGCATTACCACAATATTTTGTAACAATTCATAAAATGTTACAATTATGTAGTACCACAATGTTAGTACAATATTATGTCATACAATTATAGCACAATTCTATATTACCAGTATCATCGTACAAGTTAGATGAAATATTAGACATTACTAAAGTGATAACTCAAATATGTAATGTATAACCTAGCAGTATTACCATTGCACAATTATATGCGTACGTCTGTTGTACATGCACGTCTTACAAAGTGTTATACAACAACCATTGCATTTATTCAAATATATATACAACTTGTTTAAAATGTAATATTACTAAATAATCACTATTTACTATGAATAATATATGTATACAATATTCATACAATTATGTTACTTTACAATATTGTATATTTCACTTAATTAGCTTATAAGTTCATCATAATGTATATATAATATGTATTAATATGTTATGACTATTAAATGTCGATGGTACGCCATTTTCGCGCGACCGAGCAGTGTGGTAGACTACATATTATATTTACAAATCATAATAGATAAATAGATAAATAGATAGATAGAAGCAGGGAGTCAGATGATGAGAGGTGTTGTGTCTGCGAGAATCGAGCAGTGCTAAACATGCTTACACACTCTGACGCGAGGAATGCTTGAGACAGCGTCTAGTGGCCATATACACACATACACACATGCTTACACACAGGCTGCGTGAACTTTCCATCCACGAGGAACACACCTGACACACCCCTGCTACACCAGAATTTAGGAAAGAGAGCTCAGACGGAGATTAGCCACAGAACAGGGAGGAGGAGAAGTAGACAGGCCTCAGAGGAGACAGGTGACGGGAGAAGGGCTTGGCAATTTGAGAGAGAGAGACAGATAGCGAGACATGGAGGTAGCTACCCGGGACTTATACTAGTCCGTGTGAGAGACTTGTTAATATTCCCAAGACAAATGTCATACATGACAAATGGGAAAGAAGATTAGCTACTTACGAAGCTACTCAAGTATAACAACCACTCGTCCATAAGTCTAATATATATATAACTTCTCTACAAGTAACTACAAAGTCTTTATGACAATATGACCTAACCCAAATTTACTAAGCATTAAGAACTGAGATACAAATTACTCTTCAAACTGCGAATGATACCAGACAAAATATAATGAGGATCTATATCACCGGAAATAAGAATCTTTACAAGACTAAATTAATATACAATGATCAGGATTTACAGCATAACTCCAGAAATATGTATCTTTACACACTAGATTAATATTCCAAGAATACTAATACGCATGGATATAGTCCCGTGGTCTCTGGCGGACTTGTCGGGAAGGAACCTAAAGATTATCACCAAAGAATATTTTCTAAGACTAAAAGTACAACTGAAGAATCTTATATAAACTAGACCCAGTAATCAATAGGATAGTAATCACATGGACTGTAATCAAATGGACAAATGGACCAGCTGATATCACTTTGATTCCATTAACTGGGGGGATTTAATGTGTTAGAGGTTAGGCCGCGGCTTGAACGCTTGAATCATTGGAATGCGAGCCACGGCCCTCCACAACTCTCGTTTGCAATTTTGAAAAGGAGAGACGGTCTCATTATTGAGCACAAGAAGGATCAGGGGAAAATATTACTAATTTATCTCACGAACGTATATGATGACTTAATACACGAGGGAAAAAAAGGGGGGGGAGGGAGAGCTCGGGCACTAACCAGCAACGATGAAAAGGAGCGACAGTCTCATTGTCCTTTTCTTTTTTTTTTTTGCCTATCGACCATTGGGGCCCAAGCCCCTGGTCATTAAGGCATATATATATATATATATATATATATATATATATATATATATATATATATATACAGTATACGTATATATATATATATATATATATATATATATATATATATATATATATATATATATATGTATATATATATATATATATATATATATATATATATACAGTATACGTACATACCTATGCGTATATATATATATATATATATATATATATATATATATATATATATATATATATATATATATACAGTATACGTACATACCTATCCGTATATATATATATATATATATATATATATATATATATATATATACAGTATACGTACATACCTATGCATACATATATATATATATATATATATATATATATATATATATATATATATATATATATATATATATATATATATATACAGTATACGTACATACCTATGCGTATATATATATATATATATATATATATATATATATATATATACAGTATACGTACATACCTATGCGTATATATATATATATATATATATATATATATATATATATATATATATAAAGTATACGTACATACCTATGCGTATATATATATATATATATATATATATATTCATACACACACATCAATGCATATATACATACACACGTTCATACACACATACACAAGTACATATGTATATAATAATTTTTTATTATAAATAATTTTTTGTCATTTTATTTGTATTTTTATTTGGTCATTTTTTTTTTTTAAACCTTACATTATCTAATAGGAAAAAAAAATGCCAACAACCTAAAGTCCCTAAAACTAATAACCTAACAGACAAATCGCTAACCTATACTAAATCCTAAAAAGACAAACAGCTAAACCTACAGTAATGAGAAAAATAAAAATACCTCGACCAAGAGAACACCATCGACTGCAGATATGTAATGCCTCTCTACATTACATACCTGCACTCATCACCTGGTGACTGTCAGTTGAGGCACAACCTAATATAGGAGGCATCAATATATGAAAAAGAACCAGCGAAGTCAGGAACATTTCCGTATACGTCAGCTCTCGACCCTAATTAGAATAACTTAAGCAAGATGTTATAATATATTTACATAACATTTAACTCTAAGCCCTTGGCCACCCCGTCTGGGATACATGGCGTCTGGCAATGAATGAATGAATGAAATATTCAAAAAGAGAAGGACCTCGCCCAACACACCACCATCGACTGCAAGTGCCCAGTACCTTTCTATATTGCACACTTGCACTCGTCAGCTGGTGACTGTCAGTCGAAGAACGGGGTTTAATGTAGGGGACATCAATATTAGAAACAGATCAGTGGGAGGAGGAACTATTTAAAATATGGCAACTGTCAACCCTAATTAATAGTACAATATATACATATTTACAGTTGATAAGAACCATAACCTTACAGTAAAAAAGTCACATCACTCTGATCAGTCCAGTCTCTCTCAAGAAAGCCATCAATTTATCAGTCATAACAATGTCCCCATCACCCAGGATGGTGGAAAGGGTGAAGGGGACGTCTGCTGCACCGCAGTAATTTATAAGTGAAGCACGTTCACGAATAAATCGCCGACAGCGCAGGATGATATGACTGATAGATAAAACCGCATCGCAGCTGTCACAGTGCGGTGGGAATCGTCTTTCCATGCAAGATTTCATGTGCGTCAGCATGGTGGCATTAAGCCGTAAGCGAGCCAACACTTTTTCTTCAAGGCGACTGTTACGGTTGGCAGTGTCGCAGTCACCCAGGTACGGCTTATACGTTCGAATATTTAGTCTGGTCCACTGACCTTGCCACAGAAGATTTAATTATTTCTTCCTGAGAGAGAGACTCGACCTTAGATCACGAGGAACGTCCCAAGTCTTCTCGAGCTCTACCGCCAACTTTGCAAGTAAGTCAGACTGCTCATTGCCGTAGATACGACAATGACAAGGCACCCAGATCAGCCTGAATGACTTGTTGCATGAATGCAACTTATTAACGATGTGGCCATGGATCTCGTGAGAGTCCGTAGTAAAAGATGCAATTGCCTGAAGGACTGATTTTGAATCCGAAAATATGACAAATGAGTCATGCCTAGAATTGAGAGCATAGTATATGGCTTTGTCAATGAGCAAAAAGTTCGGAGGTAAACACAGATGTGTGAGTCGACAACTGATACCTGAGGGCACATTCAGTCGACCAAACACTTGCACCCACACATTCACTCGAATTGGAGCCGTCGGTGTACAAGTGGTGGGACCTCACGTGACGAATGATGATATTACGAAACAAGTGGTGGACCTCTGCCTCCAGCGCCTTGGTCTTAGGTCCTGGGTGCCATGTTACATCAACTGTAAAGCCGGGTGGCTCCCAAGGCACTATATTTTTAATCACCAACTTGTCACAGCCACTGGGCTCCACACCAAGCTCCTAAGTCAGTAAGTGGAGGTGAACGGCAAGTGGCCAACGCACCCCCCACATAAGATGGTGGTATTGATGCAGTGGGGTACTGGCCACATTCCTGATATTACTTTTCCTATAAGTACTTAGTCTATAGGACAAAGCCAGGTGGTCACGGCAAATATGAAGGAGAGGCACATTTGCCTCCACTTTCATTCGAGCTACATGGGTACACCAGACAGCTCCAAGACACATTCGCAAACATTTATTCTGCAACACATCCAACCTTTCAGCGTGGCATCGGATGCCGAGCCATACACCTGTGTGCCATAGTCTAGCTTCAAACGAATAAGGGACGTATACACCATTAATAAAGATTTTCTGTCGGCATCCCATGTAGTACCTGCTAGGTACTTGAGGACATTTACTGGTTTATCACAACGAACAATCAAATTATTAACATGAATTTTGAAGTTCAAACAACAATCAAAATGTATTCACAAAAACTTTACAGAATTTTGAAAAGATACCGCCAGATTATCCAAAGTTAAGCACAAATTAGGCACGTTATGATTAGTGCAGACAACAGTGGCACACTTAGGGGTGGAAAACTTAAATCTCCACTGCAAGGCCCATTGATGGACAGAATCAAGGGCTGCTTGAATCCGCCCAGCCGAAAATTGTGCATCATGGGAAGAGCACCATATTGCACAATCATCAGTGTAGAGCGAATATTTAAGATTCCCTGGGATGGGAGCTGATGACAGAATATTATTGATCATAATACTAAATAAAGTGGGACGAAGCACACTTCCCTGCGGCACCCCGTTTTCCTGGTTAAATTTATCCAGTGTTACATTACGGGGCAATTTGACAGAGACAGTCCTGTCCCTTAAGAAATTTGAAATAAAAATAGGCAAAATTCCTCTTAAACCATAAGCATACAGCTTCATCAGTATACCGTGTCGCCATGTCATGGCGACTTTATGGATGTCCAAGAACACCCCTATCATGAATTCTTTATTGGCAAATGCCTCTGCAATACAATGCTCCAAATTCATTAAATGATCTTGTGAACTTCTGTCTTTACAGAAGCCACATTGTTGATCATTTAACAAATTCTTCGACTCTAAAACAAAAAGAAACCTATTATTAACCATACGACCTTAAACAGACAATAAGTCAACACAATAGGACGAAATGAAGTGGGACTCATAAGACGACCAGCCTCTTTGGGTATTGGTATGGCGTGCGCAAAGTGCCATGAGTTTGGGAACATTCGAGAAACCCAAATCTTATTGTACAATGCTAACATCTTAATCAGGCTCTCCTGATTAAGATGCTGGATCATACCGTACGTGATGGTGTCTGGTGCAGGGATGGTGTCTTTACAGGATTTAACCCGAGGCATCCCGTCGACGTATGGGTATGTCGCAACGTTTTGTCACAGCTAGTCTCATCGATGTACCAGTACGTCATGCAATTGCAAGGTTCATAATTTGCACAATATTCAATTTTTGCACATGATTTTTGGTACGTATACACAGGACACCTTCCTCTACAAGATGCCAGGCAGGGACAACGCCTTACCCCGCACGACCTCCCTCCCCATGCACGCCATTGTCTCGGCAATTCACCTGTTATCAGTGACCTGACCAATAAAGACATTCAGGGCCAGAGTGATTCCCCAATCGATGACAATGTGGAGGACAAGGTTTACGTAACATTAGAGGAAGAAACAGTCAGAGTTGATGATCAGGTAATGTCACCAAAAAAGATCAGGTATGCTGATGAGTTAGTGAGTGAAACAATGCTCATATTGCCTATATTACTGTGTGAAAACCAATATACTCTCGTACTACATATAAATTCGTACCAAATAAATAAATAAATACCGTTTATGAGTGGTGTGGAATAGTTACCCTCCCATAGAACTCGTTTTCTTTGGAGCCAGCCTGATAGAAAACCCAGTAAGGTAAGGAGTGCTGCTAGCTGTATCAAGTATTTTAAGCCTCAGGTGAGCGATTTCTCTATGAATTTTCTATGTTTCTCACCAAAAGCGGAGGTTTGAGCCAAAAAAATTTTTTTCCAAAATTGGTCAGGATTGGCGGGAGTCAGTGGTGGAAAATCGGTCGGGACAGGGCGGTTTAAGGACAAGGAACAGTTCATCTAGCATAAACTCTTGGTTGTACAGGCTGTCTACGTCGTCTGTGGCAAAGTCTAATATCTGTAGCTCAGCCATGCATTTATGATGTTGAAAACGTGGATCATAATTGGTGAGAAAAACTCCTGGCAAGGACTATCAAATATCCTGTATCTCCTGTTGCATTTCCTTAATGCTTGTTGGCAATCTGGCATCCACCAATGTGCTCTATGCTTCGGAAGAACTGTAGAAGTCTTGGGAATAGCAGCATCAGCTGCGATTATTGTGGAGTTAGTTACATTTTTGACCTTAACATCTCTGGTCTCCCCAGATATATCTAAATTGGTGATCCTTGAGAAGGATCCCCAATCTGCTTTCTTATAGTTAAATTTTGGGGGTAGAGGGTCCGAAACAATGTTGTGTGTATAAGAAAGACAAATGGGTAAATGATCACTTCCCAAGGAGTCGTCATAAGGGTCCCACGAGAAATCTTGATGTATACCAGGGGAGGTCAGAGATAAGTCAATACCCAAAAAGTTACCAGTACGATCATCTACATGAGTCGCTCTGCCATCGTTCAGAAGACAGAGGTTGGACTGTAGTATTAGGTCGGCTACTTGCTCACCACGACCATCGATCCTCAAGCTGCCCTACTGATAGTGATGAGCATTAAAGTCATCCAACACTAACTTATTCCCAGGTAGATGTTCAAATAGTGAATTTAAAGCATCACTATCAATGAGGCCATGTGGAGGACAGAACAGTGAGCAAATAGACAGATAAGTGTTATTAAATTTTACTCTGCACACGACAGCTTCCAGAGTAAAATTTAGAATCACTTCTGTTTGTGGGTGTGATTTGTGTGTGTATATGGCTACTCCGTGATCTTCATATCTTCTATACGAGTGGTAGTGTTTGAACTGTGGAGGATGAGGATGATCCTCCAGGCACGTCTCCTGTAAATAAACAACGTCTGGCCTGCGTATTGAAGGCAAGATTGCTATATTTTGTAATTTAATCCCAACACCTCTACAATTCCACTGTAATCTAGTGAATGCGGCAGTTTAAGATTTACGAAGGTAGCCAGTGCTCTTAGGTTTTTTATGCCTCCTGCGACCAGGAGAGTTGCTACCGGGGGACCTTTCCCGGTGCTTGCTAAAGGAAATCTCCATTTGTTCATCAATGACAAGGCTCCCAGACTCCCCCAAGGAAGAGCTAACCTTTCTCTCCCTCGCTGGAGTAGGAAATGAAAGAACATGAGGACGTGACAGTTTTGTGCGGGTGGTCGTGTTACTCTTAACTGATTTGTCAGACTTCAGTTTAGGCCGTACTAATGGAAAGGTAGCAGCAGCCTGAGAATATGTTGAAGCCTTAGGGATGTCAGTGAGAGAGTTGGAGCAGACAGGAGGCCGAGATGGAGAGGTACTGTGAGTGGCAGGAGGGAGAAGGACAAGGTCAGTCTGTGTCTCGACAGAACACATCACAGGACGGGACATTACCACCGAAGCATGGGACTTATTCAGCGTGGGAGTTGCATGCAACTCCTTCACCTTTTTCCTAGCTTCGTAGTAGGAAATACCCTCAGTTGCCTTCACCGTGCAGACCTCTTTCTCCTCCTTCCACTTGGGACAGTCCCTAGAGAAAGTGGAATGAGTGCCCTTGCAGTGAAACCAACATACTGTCTCAGATGTGCAATGTTCCGCATCATGAACCTGGCTTGCACACTTACCACACACTGGCTGGGAAGCCCGACAAGTCTTGGCACCATGCCCATACAACTGGCATTTCAAACAACGTAAAGGGTTGGGGATATATGGCTGCACATGAACAATTTCATAACCAATTTTTACATGGCTAGGCACTGACGCTTTACCAAAAGTCAAAACGATAGTTGCAGTCTTTGTCCTGACACCTTCCGAAAATCTGGTTATGAATCTAGCATCGATGACATCTAGCTGAGCTAGTTCCTCTATGATCTCTTCCTCACTCATCACCATGAGATCCCTGCAAGTGATAACACCCTTGCAGGAATTCATGGAAGTTGGGATCTTGGCCTCGACATCATAGCAATGAAACTTGCGCAGCTTCAACAAGTCCTTAACTTGAGATGAGTTACAAGTCTTTATGAGGAGGTCTCCATTCGCACGTTTTTTAACTTGTTCCACCTCCCCCGCCCAGGCATCAATAACCTTCTTGATCATGAAGGGATTGAGACTGCTCAAGGGAATGGTACCTAGAGCAGTGATGTTTACAAACTCGGCGTTATGTACAGTCGCCAAACTTTCCACCTGAGCCACCTAGCCGCGAGAGGGGGTAACGGTGCTGGCAACAGTGTATCTGTTTGTTCGTGTGTACATGTTCAACGAAAGTTAAGATCATCAACTCTCTTCGTCCTTAGTGAACCTCCGTCAGAGTTCATCCCATAGATGGCTGGGTACGGAGTTGGGTGGGGAGAAAAATGTCTGAGGAGTAAGGCGGCTTTCCCATCGGCTCAGCCAGTTGCATGAAACTGGTCGCACGGAAAACTGTTGTGTGCCACAGATCGCGCTGACCAAGGCCAAATAAATATGACTATATTAATTTTATAATAAGGTAGTATACACAATATTATGGTGTAAATATATACTGTTTTATATAACAGAATAATATATATTATACTATACTTACTTGGCCCTGGTCCGTGCAACCTGTGGCACGCGACAATTCCATGCGACCTGTTTCCTGCAACTAGTCGAGCAGATGGGAGAGCTGCTTAAGGGGGGAGCATGGCACAGTGAAGGCCAGGGCAGGCGCCGGACGGGGGGGGGGGGGATAGGCTACGTTATTCATACCGCCAGTGATAATAATTGCCGAACTAGTTTTTGAGATCCATTAGCATTCTAGTAAATATTTGCATTCTTAACAATACTAAACATTTTATTTTCTATGTTGTTTTTACATTGTTACCATAACATGTTAATGCACTAAAATACTGGAATCGCTCCAAGCCTTTCTCTCCCTCACTCTCTCCTTGTATCAGAAATTCCATTTCGTAGGGTTATCACTTGATACCATTATCAGTATAGGTTGAAGAGGAGTGCATTTACCTAACATCTGCATCCAGTTACAAGTAAGATTACCTACCATATTCACATCATGAATGACACTGGCCATTAAACATTAGGCTGATGTTCAGGCACTGTTAACGTTGCATATTTCCTCGTTGGTAGTACTTCAGGTAGATGTTTTTATGTGCTTTGTGGTGCACCACGAATAGGTATGGTAAAATACTGTCACCTCAACAGGCAAAGAGTTTATGCATACTGCTGTCGAATGTGGCTATTATATTAGCTATGATAATGACTTACTGTATCATATTTCATATGACTATGGTCATAACAGCACACCTTTATAGTCCATTCATCTAACGAATGACTGAATTACAGATTACAAGGAAAATTGATAATGAGCGGTGCCGCTTGTGTGAGGTCGCACATTTACACGCTCATCGATTATACACCAAACAACATTATCTCACATTGTAGCGTGATGAAGACACCACCTCTTCATCACAGTATATAAAAGCTTCCATTCATTTTAAGCACAGTTGCTATTGATTCATGGATTGTTGGGACAGTAATATAACCACTGCCTGTGATATTACTTATGTGATTGGTAAATGAAGCATAACGAACATGAAATTATCATTACAGGCTGGAACTTTTAGTTTTATTTATTATTATTATTATTATTTTTTTGATACCACGAACCTAGACTCCAGACAGTATTCTGCCTCAACGAACGAGCTTCGACCTCCGACATCTATACTTCCTATCTTTCCCTACTTAGTTTACATTAATATCCGCCCGATGCGTAATCCTGTAACGATTAATGACCTAACTTATCTAATCATGTCTCGGATCAAGAATGGTATTTCAATCGGTGAAATCGTGACCGGCCCAGGACTGGCGAAAGGCAGAACGAACAGTCAGACACCGGTATCTATTTTTCTACCGTAAAGGCCGGTCACACGAAGGTTCTTCCCCCCAATATTCAGCTGACAATTTTTAGCCGTGGGATTATCATATAATAATGAAAAAGAATACGTTTATAAATATGTAATATATGTAAAGATGCGGTCTTTTAGATTATTTTACTTATTGTTTTCAATACTTGCAATATCCAGTACTTTCAAGAAGTTCCTTTGAAATCCTGCTGGCTAAAAATTGTCGACTGAATATTGTGATGAACTCTGACTGAGGTTCACTACGGACGAAGAGAGTTGATGATCCGAACTTTCGTCGAGCACGTACATACGAGCAAACAGATACACTGTTGCCAGTACCTACTACCCACCTCTCGCGGCTTGGTGGCCCAGGTGGAAAGTTTGGCGACTGTACATTGATGTCGCAAGGCAAATGAGTCTGGGGCCGTTCTGTCTGGGGGCTGTCAGTCCGTGTACCAGTCGGGGGTCGGTCAGGACCACATCCCCCCAGAAGGGGGGGGAAGGCGGAAAGGGCGTCCGCCATAGTTACCACTCCCCCCTGAAGGGAGAAGTGGGACGAAAAAGAAGAGCAAGCAAGGGACAATCACCTGGGACCATACACCTAACTCTGAGGTTGCCCTCTCAAACCACTCCAGGGAGGCCCGACCGTGTTAATTCACGCCCCAGAGCAATCAGTGGGGGGGCCCCCTCCGTGGGCGCGTAAGCAAAGGCAAACTCAGTATAATGGCACAGACACCTACTGTACTTAGCTAGAGGGAGGGGAGGAATATGAGAAACTAGCTAACCTAGTAGCCACCAGAAGGGTGAAAATTAAGAAAAAAAAAAAAAAAACTAATGCCAGTGAGGCAGCCCTACAAAGCTAGAGGAGAGAGCAGATCAAAACACGTCTACACCCTCCGCGACCAGCATAAAAGTCCCGTTATTCTGGGTCGATGATGATGATGATGATGATAATGTAGATTTGTCAACCTTCGCTTGAAGAGTGAAGGTGGACAAATTCAGGGTTGCCATATTTTTTTGTTCGAGTTACGTACTCATGTTTCAAAATTATCGTTATTCCACCCAAATTATCGTACAAATATATCGATGCCTGTGAAAATTATCGTATATTATTACTGCTACTTCTACACTACGCTCTACAGTAATATGATGATGATAAAATAAGTGATGGAGTTCTTACCAGCACTACATGTCTTCAATGGTGTTTGAGATTTATAGAAACAGCATTAGTCTCACGTAACAAAAAAGAAAAAAATAGAAATTCATAAAAGTTCCGGTATATGTAATGGCTAATGTAAATACTGTATACAGCAGGTATCATTTAAGGGAGGTTTACATAACAATATTCAGTTTAGAAAAGTTGAATAAGTTAATCAAAATTTATTAAATAAAATAATCAGTTCCTCTACACTGTTTACAAATCACAGATTACACAAGATACTTTTAGGTATTTCTTGGTATCAAAATAAATATTTATTTTATACTGTATAAAATCACAAAAATTATTTAACAATTCCTTTCTCTGTATCAAAATAAATGCCTCCTGAATTGCATTATATACAAACAATTTATTACCCGAAATTTAACTGGAATATTTTTATTGACATTACATAAGTCTCTCTTTGACACTTCACGGAAAAACTGAAGTAAAGGTCAACCGTTAATGTGACTCGAAATGTGCCTGTACATTTCATACAGTATAAGTACAACAAGCCTAGCTATCTCATAGACATAGTTACCCTGGTGCACTAAGGAAAATTACGATTTCTCATTTTACGGATAACATACTATGGAAAAGATTTACTCTTGATGAAAAGGCTTTTTAATTATCTTCTTTTTAAATTAGAACACATGCCATAAAAGACAGAATTATCGTACAGAAGGTACGATAATAAGAAATGGTATCGTACATCGTACCAGAGGCAGTTTAATCGTACAAGTACGATAAATATCGTACAAATGGCAACCCTGGACAAAACAAACAAATCTACATTTCGGTTCCACCTTTTATTATACTAAACTAGACAGTGTTCGGGAAAGCGATAAAACTTTAACTGATTACTTTGTAATATTTTGTCTCTACTAGATCCCCAAAGAATACGAGACACGTTTACACTCAATATACGTAGAAAAATGACTTACGATGTTTAAAATTTTTTGTAATAAGCGTAAGGAAATTTAATCATAATGAAGCCAAATTGATTAGGAATTCGAAGTTTTATTACCTATGTCGGTTACATATGCCTACGTGACTGTAACCCCGTTCAATAACATGAATTTTGCGCTTCACAAATGACAGTCTTCAATATTCTTACTTCAGACATTAACCACTGCATAGTTCAAAAGAGGAACCTATTAACTTCGGCAGGTAAATCTCTAGATCACAGAATATAAAGGAAGACATTCGCGATTTTTAGTCTCTGCTAAAATTTCCGCAGTTATACGTCTTTGTTGAAACAGCTGGTTCATTATGTATAAACACTAGTCATATTCACATCAAAACTCGACTTAGCACTATGAATAGCAGAATCATGTTCAGATTATGACTATCATCCAAGACTAAAATAAAAAACTACGGTTAAATCATGAGCTATACTTACAATACTTAAGCTTAATATTACACTTACAACACTAGCCTATACTAACTTACATTAATACTGAAAATTATGATACTACAGTATGAGGATTTGCGTTACAACTGCTTTCTCAAACTTGTCTGGGAAGTAGCCAGCAGATATGGTGGCATTGTTAATATTTACAAGCACGTCCGTAGCAACGGGGGGCTATGGAGGGGCTTAGCCCCCAAACAAACTCATTATTCCCCCCCCCCCCAGAAGTTTATCATTTAGAGGCGTATATGATTTGCTTACACATAAACATGGAAAATATACGAATATTCAAGCCAGATATACTACTTATTCAAGACATTATTTGATTCTATGTAGCTACATATTTAATGATGGTTACTATATGGTCATGATGTAATTCATTATATGCAAAATAAGCTGGTACAGGTTATAGGTGTGAGACTGGAATTTAGTTGAACCCAGTCGCGGTTGAATGAACCATAGCGCTGCGGCGGTTCGCTTGTTTATATGGCACGTGCCGCTAGGAAAACGACTCGCAACACCGTTTCAGATTCAAACTTATACAGACGAAAACACCGTGAAGACTGAAGAGGCTGAAGCCTTCCAAGTGGTAGTCTGGGCCCTGGCACACTAGATAGTAGGTGCAGCGTAGAGCGTCACTCTACCGACAGTGTGAAACAGTACTTTGTGAGACGAGAGATCAGGTAAGCACGTCTTCTCATAACCTCGTTAGCAATATCAGTGCCAGTCTAAAATTATAAATACTGCCGGAGTTATAATTTTCTTTGAAGAATGTACGAGTTGAAACTTATGAAAGTTGAAAAAGCTATGAAGCTGCACGTATAGAGAAAATAACGTTTATTTTGGTAACAAAAAACTGGTTTCATCTGGTTTTAGTGCTTACACTAGTATAATGCAGCATATATTTGGTTCATTACATGTTCATACAATATTTTGTAGAAGAAATATACGTGGAAGGAATATTGTAAAAAAATAAAGCCCCCCTACGATGGAGATGGCCTCCCCAAATTTAGTCCTGGCTACGGGCCTATCGATAAGTCTTTCAATAGTCGTCTGCGAGCATTCAGTAATAAGTCTTGTTGAATCCTGCCAGTCCTTGTATACCGGGCTAATGTATGGCCCGGCCTGCACTATATATGCAGGGAATTTTTCAACGAACGAACGAACCTGTATTTACAGATTACAAGGAAAATTGATAATGAGCGGTGCCGCTTGTGTGAGGTCGCACATTTACACGCTCATCGATTATACACCAAACAACATTATCTCACATTGTAGCGTGATGAAGACACCACCTCTCCATCACAGTATATAAAAGCTTCCATTCATTTTAAGCACAGTTGCTATTGATTCATGGATTGTTGGGACAGTAATATAACCACTGCCTGTGATATTACTTATGTGATTGGTAAATGAAGCATAACGAACATGAAATTATCATTACAGGCTGGAACTTTTAGTTTTATTTATTATTATTATTATTATTTTTTTGATACCACGAACCTAGACTCCAGACAGTATTCTGCCTCAACGAACGAGCTTCGACCTCCGACATCTATACTTCCTATCTTTCCCTACTTAGTTTACATTAATATCCGCCCGATGCGTAATCCTGTAACGATTAATGACCTAACTTATCTAATCATGTCTCGGATCAAGAATGGTATTTCAATCGGGGAAATCGTGACCGGCCCAGGACTGGCGAAAGGCAGAACGAACAGTCAGACACCGGTATCTATTTTTCTACCGTAAAGGCCGGTCACACGAAGGTTCTTCCCCCCAATATTCAGCTGACAATTTTTAGCCGTGGGATTATCATATAATAATGAAAAAGAATACGTTTATAAATATGTAATATATGTAAAGATGCGGTCTTTTAGATTATTTTACTTATTGTTTTCAATACTTGCAATATCCAGTACTTTCAAGAAGTTCCTTTGAAATCCTGCTGGCTAAAAATTGTCGACTGAATATTGTGATGAACTCTGACTGAGGTTCACTACGGACGAAGAGAGTTGATGATCCGAACTTTCGTCGAGCACGTACATACGAGCAAACAGATACACTGTTGCCAGTACCTACTACCCACCTCTCGCGGCTTGGTGGCCCAGGTGGAAAGTTTGGCGACTGTACATTGATGTTGCAAGGCAAATGAGTCTGGGGCCGTTCTGTCTGGGGGCTGTCAGTCCGTGTACCAGTCGGGGGTCGGTCAGGACCACATCCCCCCAGAAGGGGGGGGGAGGCGGAAAGGGCGTCCGCCATAGTTACCACTCCCCCCTGACGGGAGAAGTGGGATGAAAAAGAAGAGCAAGCAAGGGACAATCACCTGGGACCATACACCTAACTCTGAGGTTGCCCTCTCAAACCACTCCAGGGAGGCCCGACCGTGTTAATTCACGCCCCAGAGCAATCAGTGGGGGGGCCCCCTCCGTGGGCGCGTAAGCAAAGGCAAACTCAGTATAATGGCACAGACACCTACTGTACTTAGCTACAGGGAGGGGAGGAATATGAGAAACTAGCTAACCTAGTAGCCACCAGAAGGGTGAAAATTAAGAAAAAAAAAAAAAAAACTAATGCCAGTGAGGCAGCCCTACAAAGCTAGAGGAGAGAGCAGATCAAAACACGTCTACACCCTCCGCGACCATGCATAAAAGTCCCGTTATTCTGGCTCGATGATGATGATGATGATAATGTAGATTTGTCCACCTTCGCTTAAGAGTGAAGGTGGACAAATTCAGGGTTGCCAGATTTTTTTGATCGAGTTATCGTACTGATGTATCAAAATTATCGTTTTTCCACCCGAATTATCGTACAAATATATCGATGCCTGTGAAAATTATCGTATATTTTTACTGCTACTACTACACTACTCTCTACAGTAATATGATGATGATAAATGATGGAGTTCTTACCAACACAACATGTCTTCAATGGTGTTTGAACAGCATTAGTCTCATGTAATAAAAAAGAAAAAAAAATGGAAATTCATAAAAGTTCCGATATATGTAATGGCTAATGTAAATACTGTATACAGCAGGTATCATTTAAGGGAGGTTTATATAACAATATTCAGTTTAGAAAAGTTGAATAAGTTCATCAAAATTTATTAAATAAAATAATCAGTTCCTCTACACTATTTACAAATCACAGATTACACAAGATACTTTTAGGTATTTCTTGGTATCAAAATAAATATTTATTTTATACTGTATAAAATCACAAAAATTATTTAACAATTCCTTTCTCTGTATCAAAATAAATGCCTCCTGAATTGCATTATATACAAACAATTTATTACCCGAAATTTAACTGGAATATTTTTATTGACATTACATAAGTCTCTCTTTGACACTTCACGGAAAAACTGAAGTAAAGGTCAACCGTTAATGTGACTCGAAATGTGCCTGTACATTTCATACAGTATAAGTACAACAAGCCTAGCTATCTCGTAGACATAGTTACCCTGCGTGCACTAAGGAAAATTACGATTTCTCATTTTACGGATAACATACTATGGAAAAGATTTACTCTTGATGAAAAGGCTTTTTAATTATCATTCTTTTTAAATTAGAACACATGCCATAAAAGACAGAATTATCGTACAGAAGGTACGATAATAAGAAATGGTATCGTACATCGTACCAGAGGCAGTTTAATCGTACAAGTACGATAAATATCGTACAAATGGCAACCCTGGACAAAACAAACAAATCTACATTTCGGTTCCACCTTTTATTATACTAAACTAGACAGTGTTCGGGAAAGCGATAAAACTTTAACTGATTACTTTGTAATATTTTGTCTCTACTAGATCCCCAAAGAATACGAGACACGTTTACACTCAATATACGTAGAAAAATGACTTACGATGTTTAAAATTTTTTGTAATAAGCGTAAGGAAATTTAATCATAATGAAGCCAAATTGATTAGGAATTCGAAGTTTTATTACCTATGTCGGTTACATATGCCTACGTGACTGTAATCCCGTTCAATAACATGAATTTTGCACTTCACAAATGACAGTCTTCAATATTCTTACTTCAGACATTAACCACTGCATAGTTCAAAAGAGGAACCTATTAACTTCGGCAGGTAAATCTCTAGATCACAGAATATAAAGGAAGACATTCGCGATTTTTAGTCTCTGCTAAAATTTCCGCAGTTATACGTCTTTGTTGAAACAGCTGGTTCATTATGTATAAACACTAGTCATATTCACATCAAAACTCGACTTAGCACAATGAATAGCAGAATCATGTTCAGATTATGACTATCATCCAAGACTAAACTTAAATATAGAACTACGGTTAAATCATGAGCTATACTTACAATACTTAAGCTTAATATTACACTTACAACACTAGCCTATACTAACTTACATTAATACTGAAAATTATGATACTACAGTATGAGGATTTGCGTTACAACTGCTTACTCAAACTTGTCTGGGAAGTAGCCAGCAGATATGGTGGCATTGTTAATATCTACAAGCACGTCCGTAGCAACGGTGGGGCTACGGAGGGGCTTAGCCCCCAAACAAACTCATTATTCCCCCCCCCCCCAGAAGTTTATCATTTAGAAGCGTATATGATTTGCTTACACATAAACATGGAAAATATACGAATATTCAAGCCAAATATACTACTTATTCAAGACATTATTTGATTCTATGTAGCTACATATTTAATGATGGTTATTATATGGTCATGATGTAATTCATTATATGCAAAATAAGCTGGTATAGGTTATAGGTGTGAGACTGGAATTTAGTTGAACCCAGTCGCGGTTGAATGAACCATATCAGCTCGGCGGCGGTTCGCTTGTTTATATGGCACGTGCCGCTAGGAAAACGACTCGCAACACCGTTTCAGATTCAAACTTATACAGACGAAAACACCGTGAAGAGGCTGCTGAAGCCTTCCAAGTGGTAGTCTGGGCCCTGGCACACTAGATAGTAGGTGCAGCGTAGAGCGTCACTCTACCGACAGTGTGAAACAGTACTTTGTGAGACGAGAGATCAGGTAAGCACGTCTTCTCATAACCTCGTTAGCAATATCAGTGCCAGTCTAAAATTATAAATATTGCCGGAGTTATAATTAGCTTTGAAGAACGTACGAGTTGAAACTTATGAAAGTTGAAAAAGCTATGAAGCTGCACGTATAGAGAAAATAACGTTTATTTTGGTACCAAAAAACTGGTTTCATCTGGTGTTAGTGCTTACACTAGTATAATGCAGCATATATTTGGTTCATTACATGTTCATACAATATTTTGTAGAAGAAATATACGTGGAAGGAATATTGTAATAAAATAAAGCCCCCCTACGATGGAGATGGCCTCCCCAAATTTCAAGTCCTGGCTACGGGCATGTCTATAAGTCTTTCAATAGTCGTCTGCGAGCATTCAGTAATAAGTCTTGTTGAATCCTGCCAGTCCTTGTATACCGGGCTAATGTATGGCCCGGCCTGTACTATATGTGCAGGGAATCTTTCAACGAACGAACGAACCAGTATTTTGTGTTCTGTAGTTTTTACGGCCATTGTTAAGTCTTCCAACGTGATTAGTCTCATTAGGTTGACCTTCAAAAGTCTCGAGTAGTCTGTATTGTGGTGGGGGATTTTTCTGTTTAGAGTTTTAATGAACTAGAGGACGTGTCGTTCATTTTTGTAATCAAAGCCAACGTTTTCTTGATCAGATACTCTGAAAAAACACTTTCTTTCATTGGTTTGTTAGGAATCTCAATTGTCCTTTAGTGTCTGATGCTGTGCACACCATTGTCAGTTAGGAAAGGAGTCTGTCGGTTGTCTGAGCCTAGTAAACTGCTGATCTGTCTCCAGAATTTGGGTGGATCTATGTAAAGGTCAGCTGTCCCTGATTTTTCCCTCACACTGGTTAGATCTCAGATACGTACAGAGGCGTTTTATCTCCTCTTGGGAAAATTTAAAGTTGAAAGACTGGAGATCATAGGAAGCAGGAAATACAGACAGAGAGGAGACAGTTCCAGAGTTGACCTGTTGCATAAATGAAGGACTGGGAGTAACGGTTAACTCTTGCATTAGAGAGCTGGACAGAAAAGGGATGAGAGTTTGCTGCTAGGCGGGTGCTACGCGCCCGTCGTAGAGGTGGAGGAATGCATGCAGACAGTTCAGAGGAGCAGTGACCATTGAAGTAGCAATAGAAAAAAGATAAAGATGCAACAGTGCGGCGAAGAGACAGAGGTTGAAGGGAGTCGGTAAGAGGAGGAGAGTTAATGAGATGAAAAGTCTTTGACTCCACCCTATTGAGAAGAGCTGTATGTGGGGAGCCTCCCCACACGAGAGTTGTACTCTACACAGGAGCGGATAAAACCCTTGTATAGAGTCAACAATTGTGGAGGGGTAAAGAAGGAATGGAGTCGGCTTAGCACATCTAATCTCTTGGAGCAGATTTTACAAGAGATGTAATATGATCTTTCCAAGATAAGTTCCGAGTAAATGAAACGCCATGCATGTTCAAGGATGATGCAGGATTAAGCTGAGTTGGAGAAAGGTCCGCCATTATGATGAAGGGCAAAGTGACATGGTGGCGGTCGGACGGACTAATGAGACTCCTCCAATTTTTTGTCATTTGATACGATTCAGGACTCAAAACGAACTCAAGGGAAACTGTGAGATACAATCATTATCAGCTCTTCAACCCTGTGGAAGCGTGATCAAGTGAGGTAGGAGTGACTTGTATTGTAAGTGACACTCAGAGCATCCCTTCAACAATGGCGCCCAGCAGGCCCAAAGGAAAACCAAATGTAAACACCATGAAAGAAGATGGAAATCATGATAAAGGTAGTGTTGGAAGTCAGGAAAAAAGTAGTGTTGGAAGTCAGGATATTTTAGGTAGTCAGGATAATCCAGGTGATACATGTGGTACTTGTGAACTGGTTGTGGGAAATGAAGATAAAGCCATAGGCTGTGAAATTTTGTGAAAGATGGTACCATATATAGTGTGAACACCTCCCTGAGAATGTTTATGAGTTTATGGTAAAAGATGAAGCAGGTCACCAATTGAACTGGCACTGCAGTTATTGCAAAAGAGGATGTAAGAAGATGTATAAATACATGAAAAACATAGCAGCAGGGCAGCTGGAGATGAGTGCTAAGCATAGTGCTCTGGAGGAGGAAATTAGAGAGGTGAGGGAAACTGTATTTCATGAAATTGTAACCAATAAGGATATGGAAGTTCGGCTGGGAACAATAAAGGCAATGTTCAATGAGAAGAGTGAAAAAGTAGAGAAGGTATGGAAGGTGGGGGATGAATTCAAAGATCACACTGATGCAACAATGCAGCAAGGGATAGAGGATTACTTCAAGAAATCACAAGGATTACTTCAAGAAATCAGTGCAGTTGTTAGGGAAGCTATTGGTAACAGTAATGACAAATGTAGTGGTACAGACAAAGGTAAATGAAGCTATGGATCAAGCTCGGGTCAACCCTCAGGACACACGCAAGGAGATAAAACAACATGTTGTTGATGTGAAACGAGAAGAGGAAAGGAAGAACAACCTGATAGTCTACAATCTAGAGGAGAAAACTGGGAACTCAGATGCAGGGAAAATTAATGATACCAAGGCCCTTCTGGACAATGCAAAAATCTGTGGTGTTGCTATATCGGAGGGGTATGTATTGGACTGTCATAGGACTGGTAAGAGGACTGCAGATGTGGATAAAACTAGACCTGTTATTATTTAGTTGGCATCTGATGAGAAAAAGAGGCATTTATTTTTAAGACTAGGTGCATGGAGAAAATACCAAGAGGAGAATAGAGGTCCTGAAGATGTTGCAGCCTGTAAACCCTTCATCAGTATAGCTCATGATATGACCCATGATCAGAGGACAGAAAACAAGTCGTTTGGAGGAGGCATAAAAACCTAAATACCCAACTTCCAGTGGATGCTTCCATCAGGTGACTGGTGAGGGGGGCCCCCCCTGGAACATGAGGCTGCAGAAGGTGACCCAGGAGGCTCATCATTAACTGAGGAAGTCGAGGGTAACAACACTGTCTCATAAGGAGGTTAATGTGTCTGAAGAACTTTGGTATTGAGCATGCAATCTCGGAACGGGCTAAATGTAGGAAGTGCAAGGTTACCATAACAATGGGGGCTATAAGAATGTATGAGCAAGCATGTAATTCAAAATTCAAAAGTTTTTTAAAGTACTATTTTCATGTTCACTGCCAGTTCAGGACCATTTTCACTGCTAGAACAGCATCTAATATAATATGCAAGCCTGATGATATTGAGGGAATTGAGGTAATGAGACCACTGATTCAAGACATGATTTTGGAATTAATTATTAAGTATAAACGAGGAGGTCTACCAGACAAACTGAGCAGTAATAAGAACCAAATAACAAGTGTAACTAATAGAGATATATCTATGAATTCTAGCCTTAAATCCACAAATAACACCATATTTTGTGAGTCAGGATAATCCTCCTTAACAGTGGCCTACACAAATGCGGATACCCTCACATCAAATAAATTATCCGAGCTCAAGGCTAGAATCCCCGAAATCAAACCCCACATCATAGCTATAACAGAGGTGAAACCCAAACATTTTAACGAGAGATTAATACAGGACTTTACTATAGATAATTTTACACCTTATGCCTGCAGTCTGGAGCCTAGTAATGATAGAGGCATAATAATATATGTTCATGAAACCCTTGACAAGGCAGTCTCCCAGATCAGCACCCTGTCAACATTTAGTGAAGTTACCCTTCTTGAGATGCAATTGAGGGGAGGAGACAGGCTACTACTTGGATGTGTATATAGAAGTCCTAATGTTTCAGACTCCAACAATGATGCTCTTAATAACCTTGTATATACAGTTTGAAATGGCCCTCATTCTCATGTATGCTTGATGGGTGACTTTAATGCCCCTCATATTAACTGGAATCTGCAGACCTCATCTGAATCTGAAAACTCATTTGAATCAAAGTTTATACAGGCTATCCAAGATTGTTTTCTGTACCAACATGTAGACCAACCTACTAGAATCAGGGGAACCGATATCCCCTCAATTTTGGATTAAATTCTAACCAATGAAGTCGACATGATATCTGACATTCAATATCTTGCGCCTCTTGGATGAACAGATCATGTACTGCTGACTTTCAGATTCCATTGTTATACAGAATCTATATCTCGGATGAACAAAATATTCTTATATAATAAAGGTGATTATAATGCCGTAAGAGCAGCCCTTGCGGAATCTGACTGGTTACTCAATTTTGAAGAAACCACCTATAATCTGAATACAGGAGAAACCTGGAAATTTATTAAGGGAAAAGCTATTGGAACTGAGAGAAAAATTTATACCTACAGCTATAATTGGAAATAAACCTTACTGGAAATATGAGTTCCCTATATCTGAAGAGTTAAGAAACTTAATTAAGAAAAAGAATAAAGCCTATCGTAAGTGAAACACTAACCGGTATCATAGGGATATAGAAACCTACAGACTTGAGTATGTAAAATTGAGAAACAAATGTCAGCAAATGTGCTGCAAGGTTAATAGGAAATATGAGAGGGGGATTGCAGAGCAAGCCAAGGCTCAGCCTAAGGGATTTTGGAAGTTTACCAAGACTAAACTAAAAACAAAATCTGCAGTGGCACCCTTGCTGGCAGATCCAGGGGATCCCGGAACCATACGCCATGACGATAAGGAGAAGGCGGAGATACTACAGAAGCAGTTTGCCCAGTATAAACTAGAGAACCTATTGGACCCAGCCCATAACTTCCTGTACAGGTACATAACAGCATTGTCACACCCCATGTATCCAGATCAAGTGTCCTTAAGAAGCTGGAGTCGGTTAATGTAAGTAAAAGCTGTGGGCCAGACGATATTCATCCCAGAATCATTACAGAGCTATCCACCCATTTAACTGAGCCCATAACTGTCCTGTACCGCAAGAGTATTGAATTTGGAGAGTTGCCTCAGGACTGGAAGGAGGCCCTGGTTGCCCCTATCTACAAGATAGGGTCTAAGAATTTGGCTGCTAACTATCGCCCCATAAGTCTCACAGCAGTTCTATGCAAGATTCTTGAATCCATCATTTGCAAGGCAATAACTGATTACCTGTCTGATAATAATGCCCTCTCCCACAAACAATATGGCTTCATACAAGGTCGCTGCACTGTGCTCTAATTGCTACACTACATCGATCATTGCTCTGATGTTGCCAGGGGTGGAGTTATCGATGTGATATACTTGGACTATGCCAAAGCCTTTGACTCTATCCTCCACCGTCGCCTGCTGTCTAAGCTTGTGAGTTACGGCATTAGAGGGAGAGCTCTTACCTGGATCAATAGTTTTCTAACCGTAAGGCACCAATCAGTCTTTGTCAATGGTGTAAGGTCATCCAGAGTTCCTGTACTGAGTGATATTCCCCAGGGAAGCGTCCTGGGGACCACCCTCTTTATTTGACCTCCCTGAGGCTATAGAATCCAACTTGTACTTGTTTGTGGATGATACTAAAATTCTCCGACAAATCACAAGCCGTCAGGACTCTTAAGAGCTGCAGTGTGACTTAGTCAAAATGCAAATTTGGTCTGAGAAGTGGCTGCTTAATTTTAATCCATCCTAATGTAAAATACTTTCCCTGGGAGCTTTTGAGAATATTATATATGCCCACCGTTACTCAATCTGTGGATATGAGCTGGAGCATGTGGAATCAGAAAAAGATCTTGGTGTAATTGTGGATGCAACCTTGAAATTTCAGGAGCACATTTTTGGAAAGATTAAGCTGGCCAACTCAGTGATGGGTCTTATTCAACGGGTCTTCTCCCACCTCAGTCCAAGCATGTTCAGACCCCTGTACACAGCCTTTGTTCGAAGCCACCTGGAGTATGCACAAAGCGTTTGGTCATCCATCAGCAAGAGCCTAGAAAACAAGATAGAACATGTACAAAAAAGAGCTACTAAGTTGGTGGATGGACTTGGACAGCTTGACTATCCAGAGAGACTCAGGTACCTAAATTTACCAACACTGAGATATAGAAGGCATAGAGGGGACATGATAGGGGTTTGGAAGCATTTCAGCATATATGAAAGAGAAATACTTCCAGCATCCTTCAAGCCCCAGGACAGACCTAGCCATCAGCACAACAGACAATTATTCCAGCATCGTCCTGCTGATGGGGTATTCGGTGTGCAACGCAATACCTTCTACTATCGGACAGTCAATATGTGGAATGGTCTCCCATCAGAAGTTGCCGAAGCTGAGTCAGTCAGTATGTTCAAGAACCGTCTGTACGACAACTGGAAGAATGCAGGATTTAAGTTTGATCCATCTGCACCACCATCACAGCCATTATACAGCCTACTGTCTCAGAGCGCAGCATAGTCATCTTCTCAACTGGTCTGCGAAATGTACTTAAGTGTACTTAAGTGTAAGTGTATTAAACATTAGCGGGTATACCTGTGGAAGATTTTGTCAGGTTGATAGGTGTAAAAACTGAGTCTTTGATGCAATAAAAACAACCAGATTATTTTTACCCCAGTCAGAGATACGAGCCAAGTCAGACATTAGGTGTGCCATACCCTTATCCCTTGTTGGTTGAAGTACCTGGTGAGATGGACGTTGCAGGAACCGAATGGAAAGGTGAAGGGTGGAGTCATCAGCTTATGAGTGGAGAGGGTTAGATGTACAGCTTAGAAGGTCATTGATGAATAAAAGGAAGTGAGTTGGTGATAGGACAGAGCACTGAGGAACACCACTGTTATTAGATCTAGGAGAGGAACGATGGCCGTCTACAACAGTGGCTATAGAGCGACCAGAAAGGAAGCTATAGATGAAGGCACAGATAGAAGGATAGAAACCGTAAGAGGGCAGTTTGGAAATTAAAGATTTATGCCAGAATCGATCGAAAGCCTTTGAGATGTCAAGTGCAATGGCAAAGCTATCGCCAAAGTCCCGAAAGGAGGATGACCAGGAGTCTGAAAGGTAGGTAAGAAGATCGCCAGTGGTGCGTCCCTGACGGCACCCATACTGACGATCAGGAAAAAGGTTGTGATAGGAAAGATGCTTTAAAATTTTTCTATTAAGAATTGACTTGAAAACTTTTGAGATACAGGATGTTAAAGCAATTGGACGATAGTTAGAGGGTTGGGAATGATCACCCTTCTTTAGGACTGACTGAATGAGAGCAAACTTCCAGCAAGAAGGAAATGTACAAGTTGACAGACAGGCGAAAGAGTTTGCCCAGGCAGGGTGTAAACACAAAAGCACAGTTCTTGAGAACAACAGGAGGGACTCCATCAGGCCCAAATGCCTTATTAGTATTGAGGCCTGTGATGGCAGAAAATACATCAGCTGAGGAAATTTTAATGTCAGCCATGAGGAAGTCAGAGGGAGGAAGTGATGAAGGAACAGCACCGGAATCGTCTAAGGTGGAATTGGAGGAGAAAGTCTGAGCAAAGAGATCTGCTTTATCAGTAGAAGAAATAGCTACAGAGCATTCAGAGTAGAAAAGAGGAGGAAAGGATGATGAGGTAAAGTTGTTAGAAAGGTTTTTGGCAAGGTGCCAGAAGGAGCGGGAAGAATTCGAGTTAGAGAATTGAGAGCATTTAGTATGGATGAAATTATTTTTAGCAGAACGAAGAACAGACTTAGCACGATTCCGGGCAGAAACGTATAAAAGATGTGATTCAGAGGTGGGTTGGCTCCGATGTCTTTTATAGGCCCTCTCCTTGTTGCGGACAGCATTAGAACAAACGTGATTAAACCAAGGCTTTCTTGCATTAGTCAAAGGATATGAGAAAGGAATGTATGCTTCCATGCCCAAGAGAATAACCTACGTAATGCACAAGGCACACCCAGATGGCTCCCGGCCATGGAAGCAATAATCATTTCAGGGAAAATCAAAGAAGTACTGCTTGAGAGCCTCCCAATACGCAGCTCCAAAGTGCCACAGACGACGTTTCTTTGGAGGGTCCGCAGGCTGTCCCAGAGTGATAGGACAGGTTAAGGTGGTAAGGTTGTGATCGGAGGAGCCCAATGGAGAGAAAAGATTAACAGTGTAAACAGACGGATTAGTTGTAAGGAAGAGGTCGATTATGTTGGAGCTCTCTCCAAGGCGGCCAGGGATACGGTAGGGTGCTGTACAAGCTGCTCTAGGTTATTAAGGATAGAAAAGGTGTAGGCTTGTTCACCAGGTGGATCAATGAAAGGAGAGGAGAGCCAAAGGTGGTGGTGAACATTGAAATTTCCTAGAATAGATTTCAGAGAAAGGAGAAATGGACAGAACGCAATTCATCGTAGAAGTAAGGTAGTCAAAGAATTTTTGATAGTCAGTAGAATTACGAGATAAGTAAACAACGCAGATATATTTAGTCAGAGAATGACAGGAAAGCCGAAACCAGAGTGTAGAGAATTCAGAAGAATCGAGTTCAGGAACGCGAGAGCAAGGTGAGTTGTTGCGTATATATGTTAGTCAATATCTAAATCCAGACAATTTGTAAAGTGACTGAACTTTTCAGGCAATATGTGAATTGCCTGGTTCATCAAGTCAATTTAGAAATCAGCTAAAAATTGCAGACAATTTACAAAGTGACAAATTCTGATAGATTTTCTTGGCATATTGACTAATATGGGGTAATATACTGACATAGACAAACAGTATTCTTGAGTAAAATTTTATTTTCTAAAACCTACGTGACGATAGAATGTGATAATAAAACCTGCGTGACAATATAATGTGATAACAAAACAATGAAAGAATAAAATGTGACAATAAAGTAAGACATTTAATCGGTTTTTATTCCTACAGGTCAAACTAGAGTGGCACCGACTATTGCACTTGTGACCTTCTTTATAACATTTACAGCGATTTGTTTGACATTGTTTCTTACTCACAGTACGATTGCACTTAGCATAACTTTGACCACCAAACCTAGATGACTGCTGTATTGCCTGACGAAGTCCTATTTCCTTGTCTGCACTCAAGTCACCAAGGCTATACAGTTGCTGGGTACAAATATCAAACTGACTTCTACTGTAGCGTCCCTTAAGTATTCCTTCTCTCACGGCTATTCGATACATGTCATTTTCATTACGATCTAAGATAACACATAACATTTCGGGGATCACCTTTACCTCGATCAACCAACGGGATGGGAATTGTCACAATATCTCCGGGATTACCAGGGGCATGATCTAAACGACTACGTTTCACCATGCGTTCAGCTTGGGCTAACTGACCAGCAGCTACTCTTGACCGTTGAAGTGCTATGTTTTCTTGAAGCACACGAAGTCTTCCTGTAGGATTCTGGTCACAGGGTGAATTGTCTGGATAGGCAGAACCCTCGGATAAACGAGCTGAATGAACAAAAAAAGAATAAAAGCAATGGATTTTTAGCCTGATAACAGAGATAAGTATTTAATTAACGGCGATAGACTTGACATGTGGTTATGAGCTTAATGAGATCAGTTATCAGTTACCTTTTTTTTAATTTTTTTTTTTCTGTGTGTGTTTGTCACTACCTGGATGAGCGAAGTCCTCAAGGTGAGTAGAACCCTCAGTTGAATCATCTGGATGAGTAGAGCCCTTCGATGAATCAACTGGATGAGTAGAGCACTCGGGTGAATCATCTGGATGAGCAGAGCACTCAGGTGGATCATCTGGATGAACAGAGCACTCAGGTGGATCATCTAGATGAGCAGAGCACTCCAGTGAATCATCTGGATGAGCAGAGCACTCAGGTGGATCAACTGGACGAGCAGAGCACTCAGGTGAATCATCTGGATGAGCAGAGTCCGAGGGGAAAGTGTAAGCTCCAAGTAACTCATCTTCAGTAACCATTGTCTTCAAAACTTCCTCTGGAAGTGCAGTTGAGCGTAGACCTACTCTGGCCTCAACACCGAAGAGTGCTTTGTATGGGGATTGTTTGATCCCAGAATGGTAACTGGTGTTCTTTGAAAACTGCACAAACTTCGAGTCCCATGGGCCAGTCACTTGTATCATTATCACCTAACCATGAAACTAGCATGTCTTTTATATCACAGTTAAGGCGTTCAACTGATCCCTGACTCTGCGGATGCCTTGGTTTACCATGAACCATTGACAAGTCTGGCCAAAGAAGTTTGATTTCCGAAATGACTAATGCTGTAAATTCACTACCATTATCGCTTTGAAGAATTTGAGGTGCTCCAAACATTAAAAATATGTCCATTAGTTGGAATGCAACTCAGCGGCCCTTTTTGAAGTTAAGGGACGCAATATGCAATACTTTGTTAGGTGATCTTGATGCACCATTATCCACTTGATACTTTCCTTTGGCACAAGACTGCATGTCAACAAGATCCACCTGAGCTCGTGAGCCAAAGTCCTTTGACAAAATCGGTTTAACAGTAACACCCTTGGTCGTACATCTTTTCCGTTTCTTGTGACACTGAACACACAAAGATTTGAACAGTTATACAGTATCTTTAGTAACGTTTGCACATCTTGACAAAGCTTTGACCATTTTGTCTCTGCCGCCTTGTCCCGTAGTAATGTGAGCACATTTTATTGTGTCAAACATATCCTCAATGTGCACAAAATAAACAGGTTCTTGAGTTCTATCATTCCGTTTTTCGTTCAACTTTTGAACGTCACCACACTGAAGAACTTTGTAATGTCCAAGGATGTAATACTGCCGATTTGATTTATTTTTTGCAGATCCTGCTACGCTGAGTTCCTCTATCAGATTGTAGTACTCAATTTTAGTCAGTAGTAATGACTTTGAATCCGATTTTTTCTTCAATATCACTTTCTCATACAAAAGTGCTTCCTCAGAACACGCCATATGTTCTACAAACGAACTACACCTCACGGAAGGACACAAGAGTAAATGCCAAAGACAAGGCCAACACACAACTGCACTGGCTAGCTACCCAGACGTCTGTACCGGCCTCACACACACACACACACACACACACACACACACAAACAAAAGGTTAGGGAAATACGAGAAAAGCAAGACAAGGCCTCTAAAGGTGACTTTCCAGAGTATAAACACTGTGGAGGAGATACTAAAAAATGCAAAGAATCTTATGGAAAAAGAGGAGTTCAAAAATGTATGGATAAAAAGATGCCTAACACAAGAGGAACTGGAATTACTGAAAGAGAAGAGGGAGGAAGCAAAAACAAAAAATGAGGGAAGATCAGAAGAGGAGAAGAACAAATTTTTTTTGTAAAGTAATAGGATTGCAGGTACGAAAGTGGTACACAAACAGGATGGAATAAAAAGGAGGAAGGTAGTAAAACCATGTCATGACAAGCATATAAACAAGATGATAAAGTTGATGTACTCAAATGTGGATGGAATGGTATCTAAATTACTAGAGATGAATGATTGTCAGAGAAAATGAACCACAAATAATATGCCTAACTGAAACAAAATTAACACCAAGGATATCCAATGACATACTAAACTTAGAGGAATACAATATATGGAGAAGAGACAGAAATTTAAAAAAGGGAGGAGGAATTATAATATTAACTAAGAAAAATCTAAAAGTCAATGAAATAAAGCTAGATATACCATCACATGTAGAACTGATTGCAGTAGAGATCAACACATCTGAAGGGAAAGTAATTGTAGCCAATTTGTACATGCCACCCAGATCAAACACATGGGAAAGCGACGAATATGAGGACCTGGCAGAGAGTACAATTCAGAGTTTAAGATCATTACTACATAAAATGGAAGCGAAATCGGAAAGAATTATACTAACTGGAGATTTAAATACAAATATAAATTGGAATACTTTAGATATAATTAGCCAAGAAAGCTGTTGGGACCAAAAGCTCCTGGATCTCGTGCAAGAGTTTTTCCTAACGCAACACGTGAGGGAAACCACCAGAAAAAGAGGACTCGATGTACCTTCAGTGCTAGATTTAATATTTACTAGGCAAGAAAATGATATTGACAGTTTAATATATCACCCTCCACTCGGCAAAAGCGATCATGCAGTACTAAATTACAAGTTCAGGATACCGTATGACATAGTTAACAGCAATGAAAGTTACAAAAAGAGACTAAGCTATAAAAAGGGAAATTATCAAGACCTAAAGAAGTATTTCTTACAAGTTGATTGGGAAAATAAGCTTAGAGGATAAGATTTAACTGCGGTATATAAAAAATTCTGTGAACTTTATGAAATAGGTGTCCAGAAGTACATCCCACAGCACAAAGAAGCAGATAAGAAAATATAGAAATGGTTCAATACAGAATGTAAAAAATCAAAAGAAAGAAGAGATTTGTTGTGGAATAGATACAGAAGACACAATAGTGAAAGGGCGTATAGTAATTACAAACAGGCAAGAAGCGATTATACAAGAATAAGGAGGGAAGCTCAAAAACAGTTTGAGAAGGATATAATAAATAAAAATAGTGATCAACCAAAGCTGTTTTACAGCTACATCAGAAAAAAAAAAAACAAAGTAAAAGATATAATACAATCCATTACGGACGAAGGAATCACTTATACGCAAGAGAAAGATATTTGTGAAGCACTAAATAAGAATTTCCATTTAATTTTTACAGAAGAAAAAAATTTTGAGAGAGACTATGTGGAACATGCATGTCCACGCATACTACCAGATATACAAATAGCAGAAAAAGTAATACAGGAGGAGTTAAGTAAATTAGACTGAGGAAAAGCAAGTGGTCCTGATGAAATTTCATGTTGGGTACTGCGAGACTGTGCAAAGGAGTTAAGTAAACCATTATTTTTAATTTTCAAGAAATCCTTGAGTCAAGGTAAACTACCTGATATTTGGAAGAAAGCAAATATTGTCCCCTTATTCAAGAAAGGAAATAGACAAAATCCACTCAACTACCGACTATTATCACTGACCAGTGTTGTAAGCAAGGTATTAGAAAAGCTTATAAGAAAAGCTTGGGTAAATCATCTAGAAGAACAGAGTATGATAACAGAAAGACAGTTTGGTTTCAGAAAAGGAAAATCATGTGTTACTAATCTGTTGAGCTACTATGACAGAGTAGCAAACACAATACAGGAAAGAGAAGGATGGGTGGACAGTATCTATTTAGATTTCAAGAAAGCTTTTGACACAGTACCACACCAAAGACTTTTATGGAAACTGTACCATCAAGGAGGAATTCGAGGCAAACTGTTTTGTTGGATGCAAGATTTTCTCATAAAAAGAGAAATGAGAACAGTACTAAGAGGAAACTACTCATCATGGAAAGAAGTCACTAGTGGAGTACCACAGGGTTCAGTGCTGGCACCAATCATGTTTTTAGTGTATATAAATGATATAAACAGTAACACTGGAAATGATAGCTATCTGAATATGTTGGCAGATGATGCAAAAATACAAAGGAGAATTACTAACACAGACTCTTGTAAAGAGCTACAAGAAGAATTAAATAAACTTCATGAATGGAGTAATACATGGCAAATGGAATTCAATGTGGACAAGTGTCATGTAATCAAGTTTGGTAAAAGTGGAAAAAGACCTGATTGGGATTATAAGTTAGAAAATAAAACCCTATACACATCAGAAAGAGAGAAGGACCTAGGTGTGATTATCAGTAACAGACTATCTCCGGCTGACCACATCAGCCAGAAGGTACGGAACATGTATACACTGCTTGCAAATATGAGAACAGCATTCACATACATAAATGAAGACATGCTAAGAAGGATAATAACATCATTCTTTAGACCAACTCTGGAATATGCATCAGTAGTCTGGAGTCCTCATCTCAAAAAACACATAGACAAGATTGAAAAAGTTCAGAGAGCCGCTACAAGATGGATACCAAGCTTAAGGGACCTAAGCTACGAAGAAAGACTAAATAAACTGAATCTACCAACACTACAGAAGAGAAGGAAAAGAGGTGACATGATAATGCTATATAAGTGCATATCAGGGAAGGAGAAAATAGACATAAATGATTACTTAACATATGGAGAAGCATCAGCAAGAGGACACTGCAAAAAACTGCATAAGAAGAGAGGTGATAAAGACGTAAGGAAATTCAGTTTCTCAAACAGGGCAATTGATCAATGGAATGCACTACCGAATGAAATAGTGTGTGCCAAAACAATTCACAAATTTAAGGATATGTACGATTAATATGGTTTAAGACACGGGACAGTACGAGCTTGACTCATTCCTGTAAAGATACAATTAGGTAAGTACAATTAGGTAAGGTAAATACACACACACACACACACACACACACACACACACACACACACACACACACACACTGATAAACTACCCAGACATCATCACACAAACTTCCAACAGGCAAACTGACCGATTACCCATACCAGGATTCAAACTCTAGTTTGACCTGTAAGAATAAAAACTGATTTAATGTCTTACTTTATTGTCACATTTTATTCTTTCATTGTTTTATTATCACATTATATTGTCACGCAGGTTTTATTATCACATTCTATCGTCACGTAGGTTTTAGAAAATAAAATTTTACTCAAGAATACTGTGTGTTTGTCTATGTCAGTATATTACTCCATATTAGTCAATATGCCAAGAAAATCTATCATTATTTTAGTCACTTTGTAAATTGTCTCCAATTTTTAGCTGATTTCTAAATTGACTGGGTGAACCAGGCAATTCACATATTGCCTGAAAAGTTCAGTCACTTTACAAATTGTCTGGATTTAGATACTGACTGTAACATATATACACAACAGCCACCTTCGGTTTTGAAATGAGTATAGAGAATGTAGGAGGATACAGAAAAGGGTCTGCTGTCAGTTGCCTCAGACAGCTGAGTCGCAGTTAGAAAAAGAAGGTGAGGTTTAGGGAAGGAGAGGTGGTGCTCAACAGAGTGAAAGTTAGAGGAAAGGCCGCGAATGTTGCAGAAATTAAGAAGAAGAGAGTCAGACAGTGGTTCCAGGCATCTCGAGTCGTCACCGGGAGAGGGACGGAAGGTGGGGGCATTTATGGTCTCCCCCCTGGGGACTCCGAGGCCACGTGTTTTGCTGCCATATTCTTTTTAATTTTGGAAAAGGAAGTGTGGTGTGTACTGTGCATGTAGTTTAGTGTTGATAGTTAGAGAAACTTGTATTGGAGTGCATGCTGGCCTACTCTGTGTTATTGAGACACTGAAAAAGTTCAGCAAAGGGGGATGGTCGGGACCTAATCCCGAGGGCTGATGAAACGGGAGCTCCAGCTCTCCCTGTCATCAGCTTTCCATCTACCTTGGGAGTACTGCCCTTCTCGGCTGGTGCTACAGTCTACTCACTGCACTGTACATCCCTTTCGGGAATAGGACTCCAGGTGTGAAATAACGATTTTAGTCTGATAACACGTTTACTTTTTACTTAGCATTGCCAGAGGATGTTTGTCAGTTTTAAAGAGACTTTTCTAACTGATGGGATTTGGTAGAGCCCTACTAAGTTTAAGCCAAGCATACAAACTCAAGAATAACTCATAAAATGCCATGTGACTGAGGGTGTTCGTAGCTGAAGAAGCTGAAGAGGAAGAGACAGTCAAAAAGTAAATATGAGTGACGGTAGCATAAGTAAAACAAAAAGACTTCGTTCTAAAGGCACAACAATTGGAGAGTTGACCAGTGAGAGGAAGAGCTTGAAGGCAAACAATAAAGATAATAGTACAGTACATGGAAGAATTATACCCACATTTTGGAAACTGTCATTTAATAGGGAGATACCTGAACAGGGTCCAAGTTAAGCTGCCTCGGTGTTTCTTCCTAGTGCACACCTTTTTAATATGTAGGTGTAGTGAAACAGTTTGAATAAGTCACGGTCCTATGTATGATACCAAATATTTTTTTAAAAAGTGAGTGCCTTGGAGAAAACGAAAGAGGGCATTTTATATCCTTCCATTAAATATATATATATATATATATATATATATATATATATATATATATATATATATATATATATATATATATATATATATATATATATATATATATATATATATATATATATATATATATATATATATATATATGGAAGGAGGGGGTATGTCAAGGATCGGTGCTGTCCGTCTGTTGCTCACTAACATTTTCCGGAAATGAGATGCTTCACTACCTTAGACTTCACCAAAGCCTCATATTGTGTCCATGCAGCTCCCGATTCACCCCCACAGTTTAACAACATTAGCAGAGCCTCATATCATGGTTCTGAAGCTCTCGCATCATTTCGTTCATTTCGTTTATGAAGACTCCAATATGCTTGTATGCGTTGGCCATGGTTGCCTAATGGCAGCTGTCCATGCTGCTCGATCTCTGACAACCTGTTTATTTAGTCCCTAATCCCTGAGGTCATCCTCAGTAACCTCGTCCCAGGTCCTTTTAGGTCTACCTCTCGCAAACCTACTCTTAACGTTCACCCTTCTTACTTTCTGCACCCAATTGTCATCCACCATCCTCTCCTCATGCCCAAACCATCTCAGTCCACTCCTCCTTATCACAACACCAATACACTCTACACTCTAGTCCTAACCTACCTCTTAGCTCTTCCATCGTCTACCTAGCCCCTCCAGACCTCGCATTCAAGGACGCACTGCACATCCACCTAATTATTTTCATTTTTGTACTTTCGAGTCTGCGAATATCCTCTTCCTTTACCGTCCAGGTCTCATTACCATACAGCATTACACTCCTAACACATGCCATATACAAAGATCCCGTAGCACAGAGGGAGAGCCCTCTTAACATCAGCAGAGGCAACAGCTCCCTGAGCTTCCAACCACTCCTCACTCTAGCCAAAGAGCTCATTCCTGCCCCACCTCTAGCATATAACATGTCTCCTAAGTAAGGAAACTCTTCCACAAACTCGATAGACTCGCCATCAAGATCAGTCCTTTCACGCCTGACAATCTCCACATGCTCTCCCCGACACACTGCACACATGAAGCTAGGATTATCTCACAGTTTACCTCTAATACCGCAACATCTCTTTTGCACCCACTTAACACAAACACTTTACAAAAAGGAATTACTTTCCATACTCTTGTGACAAATCGCACATGGCCACTCCTCTCTTCTTTGAAAGAACCGCCATCTACCCTGGATACCACCACCTTTGTTTTATCTGCATTTGCTCTCAAGCCCTTGTGCCCCATACCGTCTCTACACTTCCTAAATATTTCCTCTGCCTCCCTTTTATTTTCTGCAATCAACACCAAATCATCGGCATACAACAAGTCCCACAGGAGTCCATTCTTTAAGTCATGTGAGAGGGCTTCAAGCACCATGATAAACAAGGGCCTCAAGACTGACCAATGATGCACACCAACATTCACGGGAATCTCATCACTCTCCATTCATTTTCACCAGGATTTGATCACCCGCATACACACCCATAACCACTCTAACCAGCCACTCCTCGGTCCCAAGTTATCTCATTGTCCACTTCACCACCTCCCTAGGGACTCTGTCAAAATACTTCTCCAAATAAAAAAAAAAAAAAGGATCCCTTTTCTTTCTTCTTTATTTTTCCTGAAGCTGTCGAATCATAAATTTGGTATCACTGGTCCCTTTGCCTGGCATAAACCCAAACTGCATCTCATAATATACACTCTTTCTCTGACCATACCTTCTAGAGCTCTTTCCATTACCTTCATTATCTGGTCCAAAAGTTTGATGCCTCTATAATTTCCTCCTTCCAGGGGATCACACTTCGCCTTGTACACAAGTAACCCCACTCCTACATCTCCTGAGGCCTTCAGCATTTCAGCAGTGAACCCAGACACACTTTCTGCCTTCCCCACCTGCATCCTCCCTACTACCCTGCTCACGGTAGTAGCATCAATCAAAGGTCAAGGACCAAACACTGCGTTTGCTGACTCCAAACTTTCCTTGTTCCAGTCAGACTCCTCATTCGTCAACCGGTTATAATGCTCTCTCCAGGCGTCTTTAACCCGCCCCGTCCCGTCGACGTATGGGTACGTTGCAACGATTTGCATTTGCCAGTCCCGGCGATGTACCGGTACGTCGTGCAATTGCAAGGTCCCTAATTTGCACAATTTTCAATTTTCGCGCGTGATTTTTCGTATGTATACACAGGACACCTTCCTCTATTCCTCTACAAGATGCTAAGCAGGGACAATACCTTACAATGCATAACCTCCCCCCTCCCCCCGTCACGCCATTGTCTCTGCAATTCACCTGTTACCAATGACCTGGCCAATAAAGACATTCAGGGCCAGAGTGATTCCCCAATTGATGACAATGTGGAGGACAAGGTTTACATAGCATTACAGGAAGAAACAGTCAGAAATGATGATCAGGTATTGTAGGAAAAAAAAGGTCATGAATGGTGATTAGTTGGTGAGTGAAACAATGCTTATAATACCTATATTACTGCTTCAAAACCAATATACTCTCATACTACATATAAATTCGTACCAAGTAAATAAATAAATACAGTTTATGAGTGGATAAAATAGTTACCCTCCCATAGAACTCGTTTTCTTTGGTGCCAGCATGTTAGAAAATCCAGTCAGGTAAGTAGGAACTCCTTCCTGGATTGAGTATTTTAAACCTCAGGTGAGCGATTTCTCTATGAATTTTCGATGTTTCTCACCAAAAGCAAAGGTTATAGCCAAAAAAAAAAAAAATCGAAAATACCTCGGGACTGAGGGATGTCGGAGGTGCGGAAAACCTCGGGACGTGATGGGTTAATATCTTCACTGTTCGCCATTTCCTTTTCTGCATCATCCTTCACAGTGTGCTCAGCTCTTATAGCCCTACTTTCCCTCTTCATCTGATTTGCCACCTTAAATATCATATTCTTACTTTCCACATTATTTAGGGTATTCAGTAAGAGTCTCTGAGACTCAGATTTTGTCTTGTATACCTCTTTTCAAGCCTTATGGTTGGTCAGACAAGTACGAGTATTCCTCTTTATTACCACTACTTTCCATTCCCGTAAAAGCCTTGTTTTCTCCCTAACTGCAGCTTCTACATCCTCATCTCACCATCAAGTTACTTTATGTCTTGGGGGGGGGGGCGCTTGTTCATCCACACACTGAATCAGTAACTCTCAGTAGATTTTTCTCGAGAGCTCTGTACTGTTCATTAACACTTCAGTTTACAGCACCCTGTTCACCAGTCTACTCATCTCGCTATACAAGGCATCCCTTACTGCTTGGTTTTTCAACTTCCATATTTTCCTCCGAATTGCAAAGGTCCTCTTTTTCATCATCCACTCCATCAGCTCAATGTCACGTATCAATCATTTGTGTTGCTGCACTTACTCTTCGCACCATGTAACATTAACATCCTTCACCAACCTCCTATCAGCCCTCCTGACCAGGATATAGTCCCTCTGGCTATTATTTTCCCCAGACTCGTGTGTACTCTGCCTCCTCTCTCTCTTCCTAAAATGAATGTTGCACTCAAGCATGTTCATTGCCTTCCCAAACTCAATCTTTCTCTTTCCTCATTTCTCGTATCATATGTGCATCCCCCAGGTATCCCTTTACTCGTATATCCTTCAGCTGCTTCACCTACATGAACATTTAAGTCCCCTCCCAAAACTACAGTCTCATCATCTCCCATACCACTTACCACACATATTAAACCATTGCAGAATCTATCTACATCATCCAAGCCAACCTGTGGAGCATATGCCGATACAGGAGAAAATGTGACCCTACCGAGCAACATTTTCACCACTATAATCCTTTCACTCACTCTCATTACATTCATGACATATTCCACACAGTGTCCATTAACCAGCACACCCACACCACCATATCCATGCGCCTTTCTCTGCCAAAATATCTTGTACCAACAATCTCTCCCGACAGTCATTCTGGCTGATCTTCCCCTATACAGTATTTAACCCCCTGTACACAGCCAACATGCACCCACCTCCTACTCATTGGCTCGGCCACTTCAAACTACCCATATTCCAAGATGCCAGCATGATTCCCCCAGGTGATTTAGTTTTGACAGGCTTTTGTTTAACCTCATTTTTTTGCCAAATTCATTAGAATTAAATAGAGGGAGAGCCAGACGACAGACCCCGTCCACCCGCACAGTCTCAAGTCCAGGCATGGGACCTGTGACCCATAGCCCACAAGCCATGCCCAGTAGTTGTGGCACTGGTCTCTAGGTGCCCTGCCTGGACAGCTATAGGGACACCCTTCAAGCATGCCTTGGCATTGTAACTGCACCACCATTATACACCCGCTAATAGGGCAGGGGAGCGCTACTCCTGGGTTCAGGTCCCTCTCTGTTGGGCAAAAGCGGCAGCCTGGAAACCACAGTGCCCTGTACCTTCTAGCACAGATCCGAGTCCCATCCCATCCTGACCCCCAAAACTATGCTGGCAGAGCTCATGTTACGCCGCCTCTCAATAGGTCTGCCTCAAGGTAGGGGGTCAAAGTTTTCTGGCCACATCCCTTGCTGGCTTGAACCCCTGTGACGTAGTGAGGATACGTTGTGAGTTATGTAAAGGGCATGTAGGGTAGTACATGAGATAGTTAAAGGAAAGCACTTTTGGTAGCACCAGATGATTTTATTCAGTTTGGAGAAGACTTCTTGTAATGAAGGAGTAAATGGAGGCTATAAGTATATAACTCCTCCAGCTCAAAGAGTGTATAATAAACTACATCATATCGTCTAGAGATGGCAAGAGTAATATGAAGATACGGCTTCAGACCCAATGAGATTAATGAGAGAGAGAGCGAGAGAAAGACCCTTTCCCTCTAACTCCTAACGGTGATCAGCAGGTCCTGTGACACGCAGCAACGGAAGAACGGATTCCCAGGTTCAGGCTTGAGGCTGAGAGTCTTGCCAGGCGGGATGGCGAAGTTTAAACTCTGGAGCAGTGTAGTGGAAAAGATTAGCAGCTCCATGCGTGCCAAAGCCTCTCCCGCACACTGACGCTTGCCTGGGGATGAGAGAAGGCTTAGACTGGACATTTGAAAAGATGGAAAATTTGCATGTGTGTAGCAGTGTTATGGAGAGGATAAACAGCTCCCGGCGTGCCACAGCCTTTTCCACACACTCACGCTTGCTTAGGTGGCGTGGAAATGTAGAGTGTTTTAGTAAACACTTTCTCACTATACAATAAACACGGGAAAAGTAGTTCATCTAACATTGCACCTCTTTTGCTTGTCAGTTTTCTCCGGTGCAAATATCGCTAAGCTCAGAGAGGCTTGGTATGTTTCTCTGTCCATAGATCTCTTTTGACCTGATGTGTCACGGAGGAAAATGAACATGTCCCAAATGTGAAGCAAACACAGTGGAATAATAGATGAAATTTTGTCCCTGACTATACCTATGAACACACACACACACACACACACACAGGTCGCCGACAGAGACGGAGCTCTCCTGGATCGTGAGGAAATAATCGCTGAATCAGCGACGAAAAGAAGACCAGCCAATTTGTGATTATGTTAATGAATGCGTGAGTGGTGGTCCTGTCGGACAGTAGTAAAAAAAAAAAAAACGCGGTTTCGGTCACAAAAAGAACAAGATTCAGTGAAAATAGAAAGTCTCCATATGGTTGACTCATGGCGGAAAGGGACGGTGCATTGTTTACACTCGACGAGAGAGACTTTGAGGGCTTTTCTGAAGAGGATGTGGCAAATGGAAGTATTAAGTTGAACCAAACAAGAATAGCAGGTGTAGAGAAAACAGCGGAGAGGAATGCCCAGGAGATAAAAATTGTATGGGCAGTAATTCAAGAGTTTCAGGAAGGGACTCAAGAGCAGAAAACGAGATCAAAAGTTTGCAAAATAAACTGGAAAAAATTTATACACGTAGTGACGAACAAGAGAGTGAAGTTACTTAATTAAAAGTAAGCAATGACTCAGCCTCAAATGAAATTAAACAGCTTAAGAGGGATAATAAGAGGTTGGAAGAAGAAAGAGACAGGATGAAAAGCAAACCAGATGAGTATGAATCCAAATCAAGAATACAGGACGAGCACATTAAAGAAATCAAGGAGCAACATAGAGGGTGGAAGAAAATTCAGGAAGAGGGAAATGTAAATTTGAAAGAGATTATAGAACAATAAAGCAAGGAAAAGGTGGAGAGGGAATTGGTTAGGGTGCTGAGAAGTAGAGAATCTTTAGTTAGGGATGTACCAGATAAGAAAAAATGTGTAATAAACTCAGGAGTTAAAGAAAAACGTATTACAATAAGATCAGAAAGAGAAAGAGAAGAACTGAGTAAAGTTAAAGAAATAATATCAGTAGTCATGGAAAAAAACAACGAAACTCAAGAAGAGATTGAAGAGGTGTTTAGGTTAGGAAAGTACGGGGAAGGATAGGCAAGGCCATTGAAGGTTAAGTTTAAGTCTCAGGCAACAGTAAACGTAATTATCAGTAGAACATGGAAATTATCAGACAAGGAAGGGTTCAAAGATGTTTGGATAAGGAGAGATGCAAATGAGAAAGAAAGAGCTAAAATAAAGGCGTTAGTAAAGTAAGCAAAGGTAAAAAACGAACAGAGAACGGAGGAAATGAAGACAGTGTTTTATTGGAGAGTCATGGATCAAAAATTAAGGAATGGTACTGGCGGAGAGAAGGAGAAAAGAGAGTATAAAAAACATCAAAAATAATTGGAAGGTGGCATATACTAATGTTGATGGTTTAATATCGGCAAAGCTAGAAATCAACGATTTTTTGAGGGTACATGAACCTGATGTTATGTGTTTTGTAGAGACCAAATTAAGAGATGATATTGATGTTCATATGGGAGATGGTAAATACAAACTGTGGAGAAGAGACAGAAAAGAAAAAACAGGAGGCAGAGTGATGATAGCAGTGAAGAACGACATAAATGTAGATACCGTGGAAATGGGAGAAGGTAGGGCCGAAGTGATAAATATGAAATTAGAAACTGGAGAGAATAGGAAGAGAGATATGGCAGTAGTGTATGTTCCCCCTAAGACAAGAGCATGGAGTGATGATGAATACCAGGAAATGTTGTCAGACATGGCTAGTTATTTACAGAAAATGATTGAGAAAAGCAACAATATAATTTTAATGGGTGACTTCAATTGTACAGAGGTGAACTGGAAAGAATGGGACTCAGGAGGCAGCGAAGATTCGTTGGGCACAATATTATTAAATATAACAATGAACAATGTGATGTCGCAATGGGTCAAAGAAGAGACGGTTCCAAGGTGAGGACACACCAGCAAGACTAAACTTACTGTTTACCAAAGAACCCTTCTTGGAAGAAAGGAGAAAGAGATGCGACATGACTGCAGTGTTCAGGACCATGGTGGAAGTAGATAAAGTTGACAAAGAAGATCTGTTTTTATGGGATAAGAGAACAACAAGAGAAGAAACCAAGCTGCTTGAAGGATATCAAGAAATATAGTTTTCCTTATAGATGAACAGACCTGTGGAATAGCCTGGACAAATAGATTGTCCAGTCTAATAACTTAAATGAGTTTAAAGCTAAATTTGACTGATTGAGAAAAGAGACGGGACTCCTAGAGCGTAGCTCATTTCCTGTATATCATCTGTCTATCTATCTATATACCTAGGCTGCTTCCCCCAAGGAAATGGAGGTAGCCGTGACAGGACGACACACTCCCCATTTACTCATCCATTCAAACACATTCATTCGCATCTTAGCCCCAAAGGGGAGAAGGGACAGATCCTCACCACATCACACCGCACAAGGGTCAACTGCACAGTGCAACCAGTGACATCCGCAGCAGGGCCCGACAGCAGAGCTGGTTAACCCTTGCCACATCATAATAGACCCATCCCCTTACCCACACCTGACGTGACTAGCTGATCAGACCAAATGCGGGAAAATATCCCCTCAGGGCTGCGTCATCATTTATTCATTCACAATTCTCTCCATTTATTTCTGTCACACAGCCACTCTTCCTTGCTCAACAGACATCCCTCTCGCATCCAGCGCTCTCTTCACACTGTCCATCCATCCTATTCGTGGTCTCCCTCTCAGCCTTACACCTCTTACATCAGATCTAGTTATCTTTTTCACCAATCGCTCATTATCCATTCTCTCCATATGCCCAAACCGTCGGAACACCCTCTGCTCAACTCTACCAGTCATCTCACGAACAGCTCAAGTTCTCCTTCGCACTTCATCATTTCGCACTCGATCCATACACGTCACTCCACGCATACTCCTCAGACACCTCATCGCAATTAGATTCAAACTTTTCCTCTCTGCTACACCCATATTCCATGTTTCAGCCCCATATAAAGAAGTCGGTACCATGACACCCTCATACAGCCTTCTCTTTACATCCATTCTAAGTAAACAACATCTAAAGACTTTTCATTCCTCCCAGCACCGTACCTACTTCATTCATTCTAAACTTCACTTCTGCATCTATTCTTCCATCCACAGGAACATGTTACCCTAAATATTTAAACACTCTACCTCCTCAAGGAACTCACCATTCAAAACTATATTCATCCCACTACCATCTACCACCCTCGTACACTTCATCACTTTACTCTTATTCTCATTAACTTTCAATTTCCTCCTATCACACACCATTCCAAACTCCTCTACCAACTGTCTCAATCTCTCCTCTGAATCAGCCACCACTGTAGTATCATCTGCAAATAGCAGCTGCTTCAGATTCCACTCTCCGCCATCAACATTCACCAGACTCAGACCTCCACCTAACACTTTTGCATTCACCTCTCTTACAACACCATCCATATAAATATTCAACAACCATGGCGACATCACACATCCCTGTCACAGCCCCACTCTCACGGGAAACCAATCACTCACAGCATTTCCCACTCTTACACACGCTCTGCTATTTACATAAAAACTTTTCACCCCTTTTAGTAACCTACCATCAAGTCCATACAATCTTAAAACTGTCCACAAAACCTCCCTATCAATTCTATCATACACTTTCTCTAAATCCATGAATGCCCAAAACACATCCTTGCCTTTCGCTAAATACTTTTCACACACTTGTCTCACAGCGAACACCTGATTCATGCATCCCTTCCCTCTCCTAAGGCCACACTGTTTATTACCAATCAGTACCTCTGTACCCTCTCTAACTCTCATAATAAACACTCTACCAAACACCTTACCTACAACACTCGACAGACTTATACCCCTAAAGTTAGTACATTCATACTTATCACCCTTGCCTTTATACAATGGGACCACACAAGCACTTGCCCAGTCAATTGGCACCATACCTTTCACAAAGCACACATTCAACAATCTTACTAACCAGTCAACAATAGTCTCTCCACCACCCTTCAGGCATTCCACAGCACACCCATCCATACCTGCAGCTTTCCCTGTTTTCATCTCCTTTACTACCTTCTCCACTTCCTCTTCGTAATCAAAGAATCATTCAACTCTCCCAACACATTTATTCCTTGCACCCTTCCATCCGCCACAATCTCAGCCACCCTTTCCTCCTCTACATTTAACAATCTTCCAAATACTCTGCCCATCTCTTCCTTACTGCATCCATCTCAATTAACATCCTTCCATCCTCTGCTTTTACTCGCTCTTCCTTTGCAGACTCTCCCTCTCACACCCTTTTCACCTCCTTCCAGAACATTTTCATATTCTGTTGAAAATTCTCAGTCAGTCGCCTACCCAACCTTTCATCTGCTGCCACTTTAGCATCATGCACAGCCCTTCTCGCCCTATTCCTCTTTTCCTTATACCTCTGATATGACACCTCATCCTTCCTCTGCAGCCACACTTCATATGCACGTCTCTCCTCAGCCACAGCCATACTTACTTCCTCGCACCACCATTCACTTCCTTTTCTTACACCACCACCCACATGTCTCACAACACACACCTCTTATGCATGCCCCACCACAGCACTCTTAAACAACTGCCATTCCTCCTGCACACCCCCACTGAGGGGGGGTAACCTTGACGTGATGGCGGGGCTTGAAGCGTGGTTGGTGGCGCCGCCTACTTTGGAGGCATGCCTACCTTTGTAGGGTTCAGTATTTGTCGGCCTCGTGGACCAAGCACCCCCTACATCACTGGTGGAGGAGGCCTGCTGGTGATGTTAGTCCCTGCCCATTTGCCATCTAGGGCGGGACTGTTACCTCCCCACTTGTTTGCCGTGCGTGGCATCCCGTATTGCTGCGAGACGGGAGTCCTGGAGGTTGAGCGATGCTGCACAATGTGCCCTGCAGCTAGCAATACACCTCTTTGGTCCCTTATTCTAGCTAGACAGGCGGACTGGTTGGGCCCGACCAGGTCAATCGGCTGGTCATGCATTGGCTAGGGTCAAGTGGGCACTGGGGGGCCTGGTGGCTCCTATCGTCCTTGAGTCACCCTTGTCCAGGTCCCCCGGTGGTTACCCGCATATACTCTCCCACTACCTCTGGAGTTGCCAGTGGTGTTGTCCCTGGCACACGACCTCCCCTTGTTGGTCTCCATGGTGGGTGGAGGGGTGGGGGAATGAAGTTTTTTTATGTATAATATGGCATTATCACACAAAACTGTTGACGATGATGGATCTGTCCCCAGCCATTTTTCAGACTCTGTGCCCCTTATTGCCACTTTGGAACCTTTTCAGGCCCCTGGGGGCTTCCCTCCACTGCCCCACGGTTCAACTGGGAATGGGAGGAGGTCTCGTAGGGTTGCTTTGGCTTCGAGGTTCGGCCTAGAGGAAGCAGTAACAGAAAATTGGAAGAAGTATCTAGAACTGAAATCCTCTTCAGGTGGCTCAGTGCTGGATATGGACATCTTTAATCTGTACCGTGCAAATGTGTCTGCCTGTGGCCGTGAACCAGTGATATCCACCCAAGGGGATGGTAGCCTCCTAATTGAGGTTTCCTCCCCAGAGGAGAGCTCACGTCTCCAGACTCTGACCTCCGTTTCTGGTCACAGAGTATCCTGTACACCTCATGGGACTTTTAACCAGTGTAAGGGGGTCATTTACTCCCGGGACCTCCTCCGATACCCTGTATCATGGTTACTAGAAGAACTACACTCCTATGGTGTTGTAAAGGTTGACCGGGTACAGAAGAAGATCGATGGTGTTATGACCTCAACTCCTATGCTGTTTCTGACTTTTGACCGCTTAACTTTGCCTTCTTCCGTGAAACTTGCTTGGCTCTCTCATCCTGTGAAGCCTTATGTTCCAAACCCAAAGCAGTGTTTCCACACTCAGGGGTATGGACATGTTAGCAAACTTTGTTGGCGTGCACTGGCTGGTCTTCCTGGTGTCTGTATCTCCTGTGGTGAGTCGAGTCATATCAGTGACTATCCAGGACCCCTTAAATGTTATCACTGCGGGGGTCCTCATGCTGTATCTTCTAAAAACTGTCCTCGCAACTGCCTTGAAAAGAAAGTTTTGAACATTCGCACATGTGACAAGGTTTCTTTTCTAGAAGCTAAGAGGAGGGCCCAGACTCTCTTCTTTCAGCCTCGAGTACTTATGCTTCTGTCCTTTCTGGGGTGCCTGTACGTCGTTCTGTGTCCCAGAAGTTGCCACGACCCTTTACAGTGACCACTTCCCCAACTACTGATTTGATGACTGTTAACCCTGGAATTACTGATACGTGTGTGACTGATGCTCATCCACTCACTGCTTCAACTGTCTCTGCCTCCACCTCTGTGGCTGATGGTTTGCGCACTTCTGTGGTGGTGGCAGATATACACGTTGACGAGACTCATCCCCCCTAGTCCAGTATAAACGAGGCTCCTTCTGTACCCGGCAAACGTCTCCATAATTCGTCAGAGTCCTCAGAGCCTGAAAACCGGCCACCTAAGGTCTCTGTTGTCGAACCTTGTATCAACCCTTCTACAACTCCTTCTGCCTCAGAGGCTGAGGGGTCTAACCAAGTGGAAGCTGCTGCTGGTGGTTCACCTGTAGTCAGGTCCCCAGCTGGGGATGGTGTTGGAGAGACCGTTGGTGTGTCTGTTCTGAAAAGTACAATGTCATCCTCGCAGGGTTCTAATCCTGTCGATTCTCTTTCCACTTCTGGAGTTTCTAATGGTGACACTGGCCGTACCACATCACCCAAGGCTGCCTCCAAGCCTCTTTCCAAACCGAATGTTATTCCACCTCAAAGGAAGAGTGTTGTAAAACTTTCCTCTTCCACGTCCTCACGTTTGGCCACAGATGTTCGACATAAAGCACGGGTTCCTGGTGCTGGGCACTCTCTTACCAAGGGCCTTCCTAAGCATCATTCCAAACCCGCTTGCATGTCAGGAGGTGTACAGTCCCGCACTTAATCCTTTTCCCCTCCACTACGGGTTCTATCATCCAGTGGAATTGTTGGGGTTTACGTGCTAACTATGAGGAACTGTGTCATCTAGTTTCTCAATTTACTCCTCTATGCATGTGTATCCAGGAGCCCATGGTTGGTGATGCTGCTCCTGCTGGTCCTTCTGGCTACAATGCTTTTTATTCTGATCCCGTGCTGGGCCAAGGTCGTCATGAAGGTGCTGCTATCTTCCTTTGTCAGGATATTCCATATAGTCATTTGGATATTTCCAGTCCCTTGCAGGCAGTTGCTGTCCAGATGTTTTTACGTCAGCAGTATACAGTTTGCAGTCTTTATCTTCATCCTAGTGCAACTGTTGAAAGGGCAGATCTGGAACGCCTTACTCATGGCCTTCCTTCTCCCTTTCTGTTACTGGAAGATATGAATGGTCACCATCCACTATGGGGAAACAATGAGGCCAACCCCTGGGGTGTTATGCTGGCCTCTTTAGTGAAAGATGAGTAGTTAGGCATTTTCAGCTCCAATATAATGACTTATTTCCATAGCCAGACAGGAACTTTTACTGCCATTGATTTGTCCTTATGTTCAGCTGATGCTGTTTTAGAGTTTAACTGGATGTGTTGCCAGACCTGTATGGCAGTGACCATTTTCCATTACTCTTAACTGCTAGTGCAAGTGGACCTCAGTCGTCTTCCTCGCTGGCTTCTGGATAAGGCTGACTGGCCACGTTTCAGGGAATTAAGTTCCATTTCCCTTGCTGTCAATGAGTTTGGCTGTCTTACTGAGGCTGTGTCGTATTTCAATACCGTGCTGCACTCAGCAGCCCTATCCTCTATTCTAAAAACAAAGGGTCAGTTTCCTAAACGTCCGATTCCATGGTGGAACTCTGAGTGCAGTTCCGCAGTGAGAACCAAACGAGTTGCCTTCTCACGACTTCGTCGTCACCGTGGGGATCCTCAGTATTTGGTGGCATATCAGATGGCGTATCAGAGGGCTTGAGCTCATATGAGGCGGGTCTTAAAGGAGGCCAGGCATTCGTCCTGGAAGGGTTATGTTTCCTCCAATTTGAGGACTTCCATCACCCAGGTGTGGAACGGGGTAAGGAAAATTTCAGGAAAATTTATTGTTCCCTCCCCTCCTGTTTTATCTGCAGCGGGTGGAACTGTGGCTGATCCATTTGCTGTTGCAGAGTTGCTTGCTGATCATTTTGCCAGTGTGTCACAGAGGAATGCAGATATGCCTTCGGCTTGCCACCGTCGGTGCCTAGAGTCTCGTTTTCTCAGTTTTGCCTCTGCTGGGGGAGAACCTTACAATGTTCCATTTTCAATTTCTGAACACCAGACGGCTCTGTCGCAGTGCCATGATTCCTCTCCTGGTTATGATGATATTCCTTATGCCTTTTTATGCCACTTGCCTGATGAGTCCCTGTCATTTTTGCTTTCACTGTTTAATAAGTTCTGGTGTTCTGGGGAGTTTCCGGCTTGTTGGGGTATTGCTGTAGTTATCCCCATCCCCAAAGCAGGTAAGGACCACCTACAGGCGACGAATTATCGGCCTATTTCTTTGACTTCTCCCCACTGAGGGGTGGTCACCTTGACATGGTGGCGGGGCTTGAAGCGTGGCTGGCAGTACCACCTACTTTGGAAGCATGCCTACCTTTGTAGGGTTCGGCATTTGTCAGTGTCGTGGACCAAGCACCCCCTACATCACTGGTGGAGGAGGCCTGCTGGTGATGCTAGTCCCTGCTCACTTGCCATCTAGGGCGGGACTGTTGCCTCCCCACGTGTTTGTCGTGCGTGGCGTCCTGTAATGTTGGGAGACGGGAGTCCTGGAGGTTGAGCGATGCTGCACAATGTGCCCTGCAGCTAGCAATACACCTCTTTGGTCCCTTATTCTGGCTAGACGGGCGGCCTGGTTGGGCCCGACCAGGTCAATCGGCTGGTCATGCGTTGGCTAGGGTCAAGTGGGCACTGGGGGGCCTGGTGGCTCCTATCGTCCTTGAGTCACCCTTGTCCAGGTCCCCCGGTGGTTACCCGCATATACTCTCCCACTACCTCTGGAGTTGCCAGTGGTGTTGTCCCTGGCACACGACCTCCCCTTGTTGGTCTCCATGGTGGGTGGAGGGGTGGGGGAATGAAGTTTTTTTATGTATAATATGGCATTATCACACAAAACTGTTGACGATGATGGATCTGTCCCCAGCCATTTTTCAGACTCTGTGCCCCTTATTGCCACTTTGGAACCTTTTCAGGCCCCTGGGGGCTTCCCTCCACTGCCCCACGGTTCAACTGGGAATGGGAGGAGGTCTCGTAGGGTTGCTTTGGCTTCGAGGTTCGGCCTAGAGGAAGCAGTAACAGAAAATTGGAAGAAGTATCTAGAACTGAAATCCTCTTCAGGTGGCTCAGTGCTGGATATGGACATCTTTAATCTGTACCGTGCAAATGTGTCTGCCTGTGGCCGTGAACCAGTGATATCCACCCAAGGGGATGGTAGCCTCCTAATTGAGGTTTCCTCCCCAGAGGAGAGCTCACGTCTCCAGACTCTGACCTCCGTTTCTGGTCACAGAGTATCCTGTACACCTCATGGGACTTTTAACCAGTGTAAGGGGGTCATTTACTCCCGGGACCTCCTCCGATACCCTGTATCATGGTTACTAGAAGAACTACACTCCTATGGTGTTGTAAAGGTTGACCGGGTACAGAAGAAGATCGATGGTGTTATGACCTCAACTCCTATGCTGTTTCTGACTTTTGACCGCTTAACTTTGCCTTCTTCCGTGAAACTTGCTTGGCTCTCTCATCCTGTGAAGCCTTATGTTCCAAACCCAAAGCAGTGTTTCCACACTCAGGGGTATGGACATGTTAGCAAACTTTGTTGGCGTGCACTGGCTGGTCTTCCTGGTGTCTGTATCTCCTGTGGTGAGTCGAGTCATATCAGTGACTATCCAGGACCCCTTAAATGTTATCACTGCGGGGGTCCTCATGCTGTATCTTCTAAAAACTGTCCTCGCAACTGCCTTGAAAAGAAAGTTTTGAACATTCGCACATGTGACAAGGTTTCTTTTCTAGAAGCTAAGAGGAGGGCCCAGACTCTCTTCTTTCAGCCTCGAGTACTTATGCTTCTGTCCTTTCTGGGGTGCCTGTACGTCGTTCTGTGTCCCAGAAGTTGCCACGACCCTTTACAGTGACCACTTCCCCAACTACTGATTTGATGACTGTTAACCCTGGAATTACTGATACGTGTGTGACTGATGCTCATCCACTCACTGCTTCAACTGTCTCTGCCTCCACCTCTGTGGCTGATGGTTTGCGCACTTCTGTGGTGGTGGCAGATATACACGTTGACGAGACTCATCCCCCCTAGTCCAGTATGAACGAGGCTCCTTCTGTACCCGGCAAACGTCACCGTAATTCGTCAGAGTCCTCAGAGCCTGAAAACCGGCCACCTAAGGTCTCTGTTGTCGAACCTTGTATCAACCCTTCTACTACTCCTTCTGCCTCAGAGGCTGAGGGGTCTAACCAAGTGGAAGCTGCTGCTGGTGGTTCACCTGTAGTCAGGTCCCCAGCTGGGGATGGTGTTGGAGAGACCGTTGGTGTGTCTGTTCTGAAAAGTACAATGTCATCCTCGCAGGGTTCTAATCCTGTCGATTCTCTTTCCACTTCTGGAGTTTCTAATGGTGACACTGGCCGTACCACATCACCCAAGGCTGCCTCCAAGCCTCTTTCCAAACCGAATGTTATTCCACCTCAAAGGAAGAGTGTTGTAAAACTTTCCTCTTCCACGTCCTCACGTTTGGCCACAGATGTTCGACATAAAGCACGGGTTCCTGGTGCTGGGCACTCTCTTACCAAGGGCCTTCCTAAGCATCATTCCAAACCCGCTCGCATGTCAGGAGGTGTACAGTCCTGCACTTAATCCTTTTCCCCTCCACTACGGGTTCTATCATCCAGTGGAATTGTTGGGGTTTACGTGCTAACTATGAGGAACTGTGTCATCTAGTTTCTCAATTTACTCCTCTATGCATGTGTATCCAGGAGCCCATGGTTAGTGATGCTGCTCCTGCTGGTCCTTCTGGCTACAATGCTTTTTATTCTGATCCCGTGCTGGGCCAAGGTCGTCATGAAGGTGCTGCTATCTTCCTTGGTCAGGATATTCCATATAGTCATCTGGATATTTCCAGTCCCTTGCAGGCAGTTGCTGTCCAGATGTTTTTACATCAGCAGTATACAGTTTGCAGTCTTTACCTTCATCCTAGTGCAACTGTTGAAAGGGCGGATCTGGAATGCCTTACTCATGGCCTTCCTTCTCCCTTTCTGTTACTGGAAGATATGAATGGTCACCATCCACTATGGGGAAACAATGAGGCCAACCCCTGGGGTGTTATGCTGGCCTCTTTAGTGGAAGATGAGTAGTTAGGCATTTTCAACTCCAATATAATGACTTATTTCCATAGCCAGACAGGAACTTTTACTGCCATTGATTTGTCCTTATGTTCAGCTGATGCTGTTTTAGAGTTTAACTGGATGTGTTGCCAGACCTGTATGGCAGTGACCATTTTCCATTACTCTTAACTGCTAGTGCAAGTGGACCTCAGTCGTCTTCCTCGCTGGCTTCTGGATAAGGCTGACTGGCCACGTTTCAGGGAATTAAGTTCCATTTCCCTTGCTGTCAATGAGTTTGGCTGTCTTACTGAGGCTGTGTCGTATTTCAATACCGTGCTGCACTCAGCAGCCCTATCCTCTATTCCAAAAACAAAGGGTCAGTTTCCTAAACGTCCGATTCCTTGGTGGAACTCTGAGTGCAGTTCCGCAGTGAGAACCAAACGAGTTGCCTTCTCACGACTTCGTCGTCACCGTGGGGATCCTCAGTATCTGGTGGCATATCAGATGGCATATCAGAGGGCTCGAGCTCATATGAGGCGGGTCTTAAAGGAGGCCAGGCATTCGTCCTGGAAGGGTTATGTTTCCTCCAATTCGAGGACATCCATCACCCAGGTGTGGAAAGGGGTAAAGAAAATTTCAGGAAAATTTATTGTTCCCTCCCCTCCTGTTTTATCTGCAGCAGGTGGAACTGTGGCTGATCCATTTTCTGTTGCAGAGTTGCTTGCTGATCATTTTGCCAGTGTGTCACAGAGGAATGCAGATATGCCTTCGGCTTGCCACCGTCGGTGCCTAGAGTCTCGTTTTCTCAGTTTTGCCTCTGCTGGGGGAGAACCTTACAATGTTCCATTTTCAATTTCTGAACACCAGACGGCTCTGTCGCAGTGCCATGATTCCTCTCCTGGTTATGATGATATTCCTTATGCCTTTTTATGCCACTTGCCTGATGAGTCCCTGTCATTTTTGCTTTCACTGTTTAATAAGTTCTGGTGTTCTGGGAGTTTCCGGCTTGTTGGGGTATTGCTGTAGTTATCCCCATCCCCAAAGCAGGTAAGGACCACCTACAGGCGACGAATTATCGGCCTATTTCTTTGACTTCTCCCCACTGAGGGGTGGTCACCTTGACATGGTGGCGGGGCTTGAAGCGTGGCTGGCAGTACCACCTACTTTGGAAGCATGCCTACCTTTGTAGGGTTCGGCATTTGTCAGTGTCGTGGACCAAGCACCCCCTACATCACTGGTGGAGGAGGCCTGCTGGTGATGCTAGTCCCTGCTCACTTGCCATCTAGGGCGGGACTGTTGCCTCCCCACGTGTTTGTCGTGCGTGGCGTCCTGTAATGTTGGGAGACGGGAGTCCTGGAGGTTGAGCGATGCTGCACAATGTGCCCTGCAGCTAGCAATACACCTCTTTGGTCCCTTATTCTGGCTAGACGGGCGGCCTGGTTGGGCCCGACCAGGTCAATCGGCTGGTCATGCATTGGCTAGGGTCAAGTGGGCACTGGGGGGCCTGGTGGCTCCTATTGTCCTGGAGTCACCCTTGTCCAGGCACCCCTGTGGTTACCTGCGTATACTCTCCCACTACCTCTGGGGTTGCCAGTGGTGTTGTCCCTGGCATACGACCTCCCCTTGTTGGTCTCCATGGTGGGTGGAGGGGTGGGGGAATGAAGTTTTTGATATATCACATGGCACAGTAAAATAAAACTGTTGAAAACGATGGATCGGTCCCCGGCCATTTCTCAGACTCTGCGCCCCTTATTGCCACTCTGGAGCCTTTTCAGGCCCGTGGGGACTTCCATCCTCTGCCCCAGCGTTCAACTGGGACTGGTAGGAGGTCTCGTAGGGTTGGTTTGACTCCAAGGTTTGGTCCAGAGGAAGCAGTACCGTGCCATTGTGTCTGCCTGTGGCCGTGAACCAGTGATATCCACCCAAGGGGATGGTAGCCTCCTGATTGAGGTTTCCTACCCAGAAGAGAGCTCACGTCTCCAGACTCTGACCTCCGTTTCCGGTCATAGTGTATCCTGTACACCTCATGGCACTTTTAACCAGTGTAAGGGGGTCATTTACTCCCGGGACCTCCTCCGATACCCTGAATCACAGTTACCAGAAGAACTACAGTCTTATGGTGTTGTAAAGGTTGGCCGGGTACAGAAGAAGATCAATGGTGTTCTGACCCCAACTTCGACGCTGTTTCTGACTTTTGAACGCTTAACTTTGCCTGCTTCTGTGAAACTTGCTTGGCTCTCTCTGCCTGTGAAGCCTTATGTTCCGAACCCAAGGCAGTGTTTCCACTGTCAGGGGTATGGACATGTAAGCAAATTTTGTCGGCGTGCACTGGCTGGTCTTCCTGGTGTCTGTATCTCCTGTGGTGAATCAAGTCATATCGGTGATTGTCCAGGACCCCTTAAATGCTATCACTGTGGGAGTCCTCATGCTGTATCTTCAAAAAACTGTCCTCGCTACTGCCTTGAAATATTCGCACACGTGAGAAGGTTTTTTTTCCAGAAGCAAAGAGGAGGGCTCAGACTCTCTTCTTTCAGCCTGGAGTTACTTATGCTTCTGCCCTTTCAGGGGCACCTGTAAGTCGTACTGTGACCCAGAAGTTGCCACGACCCTTTACAGTGACCACTTTCCCAACTACTGATTTGACGGATATTACCCTTGAAATTACTAGTATATGTGACAATGTTTCACGCCCACCCTCTGCTCCAACTGTTCCTACCTCCACTTCAGAAGCTGACGGTTTGCACACTTCTGTGGTGGTGGCGGATGTACACTTTGATGTAACTCATCCTGTCTTGTCCAGTATGCACAAGGCTCCTTCTGTACCCAGTAAACGTCACCGTACCTCGTCAGAGTACTCAGAGCCTGACAACCGGCCACCCAAGGTCTCTGTTGTCGAACCTTGTATTGCCCTCTCTCTTGTTCCCTCTGCCTCAGAGGCTGAGGGGTCTAGCCAGGTGGAAGATGCAGCTGGTGGTTCACCTGTGGTCAAGTCCCCGCCTGGAGATGGTGTTGGAGAAACCGTTGGTGCTTTAGTTCTGAAAAGTACGAAGTCATCCTCACAGGGTTCGAATCCCGTTGACACTCTTTCCACTCCTGGGGCTTCTAACAGAGGCACTGGCCGTCCCATATCACCCAAGGCGTCCTACAAGCCACTTTCCAAGCCGTATGTTACTCCACCTCAGAGGAAGAGTGTTGGAAAATTTTCCTCTTCCTCATCCTCACGTTTGTCCACGGATGCTCGACATAGGGTACGGGTTCCTGGTGCTGGGCAGTCTCTTCCCAAGGGCCCTCCTAAGCATCATTACAAACCCGCTCGTATGTCAGGAGGTGTACAGTCCCGCACTTAATCATAATTTTCCCTTTCACTATGGGTTCTATCATCCAGTGGAATTGTCGAGGTTTACGTGCCAGCTATGAGGAACTGTGTCATCTAGTTTCTCAGTTTACTCCTTTATGCATGTGTATCCAGGAGACCATGGTTGGTGAGGCTGTTCCTCCCTGTCCTTCTGGCTACAATGCATTTTATTCTGATCCTGTGCCAAGCCAAGGTCGTCATGGAGGGACTGCTATCTTCCTCCGCCAGGATATTCCATATAGTCATCTGGATATTTCTGGTCCCCTGCAGGCAGTTGCTGTCTGGATGTTTTTACGTCGGCAGTATACAGTTTGCAGTCTTTATCTTCCTCCCAGCGCTACTGTTGAAAGGGCAGATCTGGAACGCCTTATTCATGGCCTTCCTTCTCCCTTTCTATTACTAGGAGATATGAATGGACACCATCCACTATGGGGTAACAGTGAGGCCAACCCTCGGGGTGTAATGCTGGCCTCTGTAGTGGAACATGAGGAGCTGGGCATTTTAAACTCCAATAAAATGACTTATTTCCATAGCCAGACAGGAACTTTTACTGCCATTGATTTGTCCTTATGTTCAGCTGATGATGTTTTAGATTTTAACTGGGATGTGTTGCCAGACCTGTATGGCAGCGACCATATTCCTTTACTCTTAACTGCTGTTGCAGGTGGATCTCAGCCACATCTTCCTCGCTGGCTTCTGGATAAGGCTGACTGGCCACGTTTGAGGGAATTAAGTTCCATTTCCCTTTCTCTCAATGAATTTGGCTGTCTTACTGAGGCAGTGTCATATTTCAATAAAGTGTTGCACTCAGCAGCCCGATTATCTATTCCAAAAACGAAGGGTCAGTTTCCTAAACGTCCAATTCCTTGGTGGAACTCTGAGTGCAGTTCCGCAGTGAGAGCCAAAAGAGTCGCCTTCTCTCGACTTCGTCATCACCGTGGGGATCCTCAGTATATGATAGCGTATCGGAGGGCACGAGCTCATATGAGGCGGGTTTTAAAGGCGGCCAGGCGTTCATCCTGGAAGAGATATGTTTCCTCCATCAGTTCAAGGACTTCCATCACCCAGGTGTGGAACCGGGTAAGGAAAATTTCAGGGAAATTTACTGTTCCATCTCCTCCCGTTTTATCTGCAGCAGGTGGAACTGTTGCTGATCCTTTTGCTGTTGCAGAGTTGCTTGCTGAACATTTTGCCAGTGTGTCACAGAGGAATGCAGATACGCCTTCGGCTTGCCACCGTCGGTGCCTAGAGTCTCGTGGTCTCAGTTTTGCCTCTGCTGGGGGAGAGCCTTACAATGTTCCATTTTCAATTTCTGAACTCCAGACAGCTCTGTCGCAGTGCCATGATTCTTCTCCTGGTTATGATGATATTCCTTTTGCCTTTCTACATCACCTGTCTGATGAGTCCCTTTTGTTTTTGCTTTCACTGTATAATAAGATCTGGTGTTCTGGGGAGTTTCCGGCTTGTTGGAATGTTGCTGTGGTTATCCCCATCCCCAAACCAGGTAAGGACCACCTACAGGCAACGAATTATCAGGCTATTTCTCTAACGTCATGTATATGTAAAGTTCTGGAAAAGATGGTCAATGTTAGGCTTGTGTGGTTTTTGGAGAGAGGTGACTTCTTATCCCCTGCCCAGTATGGTTTTCGAAAAATGTGATCTACCTCTGATGCACTGCTGACCTTGGAATCTTCTGTTTGTGAGGCTTTCTCCACTAACCAACACCAGGTCACAGTTTTCTTTGATCTGGAGAAGGCATATGACACTGCTTGGCGTCATGGCATTTTACTTTCCCTTCATGAGTTTGGTCTTCATGGGCGCTTGCCTATTTTTATCCAACAGTTTTTATCTAACCGTTTTTTAAGGGTCAGAGTGGGAGGAGTGCTTTCTAATGCCCGTGAACTAGAAGATGGAGTACCACAAGGGAGTATCCTAAGTGTTACTCTGTTTGCTGTAGCCGTTAACAGTGTAATCAGTGTACTTCCTGATGGTGTACGAGGATCATTATATGTCGATGACCTCTCAGTATCCTTCACCGCATCCAGAATGTCTCTGATAGAGAGGAAGTTGCAGCTTGCCCTTAATAGAATTTCTGAATGGGCAGAGTCTAGCGGTTTCTGGTTTTCTTTAACAAAGACAGTGGCTATGCATTTTTGTCGTCTAAGTGGGGTTCACCCAGACCCAGACTTGTATCTCTATGGTAGGAGAATATCCTGTGTGGAAGAGATGCGGTTTCTGGGCCTTTTATTTGATAGACAACTAACCTGGGTTTCTCATATTCGCTCTGTTAAGGTGGCTTATCTTAAAGCTTTGAGTCTTTTGAAGGTTTTAGCTCATACCTCTTGGAGTGCTGACAGTCAGACCCTGCTTCTCTTGCATAGGTCTCTTATTCTTCCTAAACTTGAATATGGATGTGAGGTTTACTCCTCTGGAACAGATGCCCGTCTCCAGTTGTTAAATTCTGTGCATCATGCTGGTGTACGTCTGGCAACTGGGGCATTCAGATCATCTCCGATTACAAGTTTGTTAGTAGATGCTGCTGTACTCCCCTTGGATTTGCGATGCCAGTTGCTAATGATGAGGTGTTGGTATCGTCTTCACCGCATTCCAGACTCAATTTCTTGTGCCATCGTCTTCCAGGATTCCCAATCTTCTGCTTATGACACCCGTCCTAATCTCCCGAAGCCATTTGGTTACAGGGTCCGGTCTGTTATGCTAGCCCTCTCTGTCCAGAGACTGGCAATTTGTCCACATCGGATCCCTAGCGTGGGTTCTTGGCTACTCCCTCGTGTGACGTTTTGTAGGTCCGTTGTTGAAAAAAAGGACTCGCTTCCCTCTCAGGTGTCCCTCTCTCTCTTTTTAGAACATGCCTTTATTCATGAGGGTTCTGTCCCCGTCTATACTGACGGGTCTAAGACTGATACTTGAGTAGGATTTGGTGTTGTTTTCCCCTCCTTTAGTAGGGGCGGTAGCCTTCCTGGCATTACTTCAGTGTATACGGCAGAGCTGACTGCAATTTTATATGCTCTTAAAATCATTTTTACTTTCCCCGAGTCCGTTTTTGTGATTTATAGTGACTCACGTAGTGCTTTGTCTGCACTAGAGTCTTTTAATGGTTCCCATCCATTGATTTTATCAATTTTAGAGTGGCTTTTTCTTCTTGGCCGTCGTAGCTGCCATGTGAACTTCTGTTGGGTTCCCGCACATGTAGATGTGGTGGGCAATGAGAGGGCAGATGCTTTAGCTAAAGCTGCGTCTTCTCAACAGCCCCCAACCTACTACCCCCTTCTTGCTTCAGATGTAACACCTTACCTGCGGTATGCAGTTGGTACATGTTGGCAGAGACACTGGGATGTTGTTTCTCATAATAAACTGAAAGAAATCTTTCAGAGAGTGGTTGTGCCAAGAGCTCTTCCCTCCATGTCTCAGCGATTGGAGGTGGCTCTTGCTAGGCTTCGCATTGGGCATTCTCGGCTTACACATGGGTTCCTCATGGGTGGTGAGACTCAACCGTACTGTGATGACTGCCTTGTTCCCCTTACTGTCCGTCACTTGCTGGTCGAGTGTCCGAGTCTGGGGTACCTGCATCAGAGATTCCTCCATAGGCATAAGGGGGCAGATGGTGTCTACTGTTTCTCCTCAATGCTCGGTGAAGACTCTAGCGATTTTAGTGATGTTTTTAGTTTTCTTCAGGAGGCGGGCCTCCTTCCACTTTTATAAGTAATTGATATTTTATAAATTATGCTTTTATTATTTTCACTGTTTTATTTCTACTAACAAATTTTAACTTTATTTTGAATATGCATTTTTTTATTTAGCTGCACCTTTTACTTTGGTGTCCGGCGGCATATGACCCTGGCAGTTTCGCCGCCAGTTTTTAATTATTTTCAATCAATCAATGAATCAATCTTTGACTTCTTGTATATGTAAAGTTTTGGAAAAGATGGTCAGTGTTAGGCTTGTGTGATTTTTAGAGAGAGGTGACTTCTTATCCCCTGCCCAGTATGGTTTTCGAAAAATGTGATCTACCTCTGATGCACTACTGTCCTTGGAATCTTCTGTCTGTGAGGCTTTTTCCACTAACCAACACCAGGTCACGATCTTCTTCGATCTGGAGAAGGCATATGACACTGCATGGTGTCATGGTATTTTACTCTCTCATCATGAGTTTGGTCTTCGTGGGAGCTTAGCTATTTTTATTCAACAGTTTTTATTTAACCGAATTTTAAGGGTGCGAGTGGGAGGAGTGCTTTCTAATGCCCAAGCACTAGAAGATGGAGTACCACAGGGGAGTATCCTTAGTGTTACTCTGTTTGCTGTAGCCATTAACAGCGTCATCAGTGTACTTCCTGATGGTGTACGAGGATCACTATATGTCGATGACCTCTCGATTTCCTTCACTGCGTCTAGAATGTCTCTGATAGAGAGGAAGTTGGAGCTGGCTCTCAATAGAATTTCTGACTGGGCAGAAAATCGCGGTTTCCATTTTTCTTCAGCAAAGACAGTGGCTATACGTTTTTGTCGTCTTCGAGGGGTTCACCCAGACCCTGACTTGTATCTCTGTGGTAGGAGAATATCCTGTGTGGAAGAGATGCGGTTTCTGGGTCTTCTGTTTGATAGAAGATTAACCTGGATTCCTCATATTCATTCTGTTAAGGTGGCTTGTCTTAAAGCTTTGAGTCTTTTGAGGGTTTTAGCTCATACCTCTTGGGGTGCTGACCATCAGACTCTCCTCCTCTTGCATAGGTCTCTTATTCTTCCTAAACTTGAATATGGGTGTGAGGTCTACTCCTCTGCAACAGATGCCCTCCTCAGGTTGTTAAATTCTGTGCATCATGCTGGTGTACGTCTTGCAACCGGGGCATTCAGAGCATCCCCGATTCCAAGTTTGTTGGTGGATGCTGGTGTACTCCCCTTGGACTTGGACGCAAGTTGCTTATGTTGAGGTGTTGGTACCGTCTTCATCGCACTCAAGACTCAATTTCTTGTGCCATTGTCTCCTAGGATTCCCGATCTTCTGTTTTTGACACCCGTCCTAATTTCCCAAAGCCATTTGGTTACAGGGTCCGGTCTGTTATGTTAGCCCTCTCTGTCCAGAGACTGGCAATTTGTCCACATCGGATCCCAAAGGTTGGTTCCTGGCTACTCCCTTGCATGACATTCTGTAGGTCCGTTGATGAAAAAAAGGGCTCACTTCCCTTTCAGGTGTCCTTCTCTCTCTTTTTAGAACATGCCTCCATTCATGAGGGTTCTGTTCTCGTCTATACTGACGGGTCTAAGACTGATACTGGAGTAGGATTTGGTGTTGTCTTCCCTTCCTTTAGTAGGGGCGGTAGCCTTCCTGGCATTACTTCAGTGTATACGGCAGAACTGACTACAATTTTATGTGCTCTTAAAATCATTTTTACTCTCCCCCAATCCGTTTTTGTGATTTTTAGTGACTCGCATAGTGCTTTGTCTGCACTAGAGTCTTTTAATGCATCCCATCCATTGTTTTTATCAATTTTAGAGTGTCTTTTTCTTCTTGGCCGCCGTGGCCGCCATGTAGACTTCTGTTGGGTTCCTGCACATATTGGTGTGATGGGCAATGAGAGGGCAGATGCTTTAGCTAAAGCTGCGTCTTCCCAACAGCCCCCAACCGACTACCCACTTCCTGTTTCTGATGTAACACCTTACTTGCAGTACGCAATTCGTATTTGTTGGCAGAGACACTGGGATGGTGTTTCTCACAATAAACTAAAAGATATCTTTCAGCGAATGGTTGTGCTAAGGGTTCTTCCCTCAATGTCTTCGTGACTAGGCTTCGCATTGGGCACTCTCGGCTTACACATGGGTTCCTCATGTGTGGTGAGACTCAACCGTACTGTGATGACTGCCTTGTTCCCCTTACTGTCCGTCACTTGCTGGTCGAGTGTCCGAGTCTGGGGGACCTGCGTCAGAGATTCCTCCATAGGCATAAGGGGGCAGATGGTGCCTACAGTTTGTCCTCGATGCTTGGTGAGGCCTCTAGTGATTTTACTGATGTTTTTAGTTTTCTTCAGGAGGCGGGCCTCCTTCCACTTTTATAAGTAATTGATATTTTATAAACTATTCTTTTATTATTTTTAGTGTTTTATTCTTACCAACATATTTAATTTATTTTGAATAGGCACTTTATATTTTGCCGTGTCTTTTCCTTTGTCATCCGGCGGCATATGACCCTGACAGTTGCGCGACCAAATTTTAATTATTTTCAATCAATCAATCAATACTCCTCCACACTGCCATTTTCCTGATCTTTCACTGCGTTCCACTCACCTTCCAATTTCTCCTGATACTTTATCATTTTCTCTCTTTTATCCAACTCACTCGATTTCAAAACCTCCCTACCACACCTAACCCTCCTAGCTCTCACCCATCTCTTACCTACTCTTAACTTTCCCTCCACCAGGTAGTGGTCAGACTCCACCCCTCCCTCTCAGAATTCTCACATCCAACAATCTTCATATTACATTCCTAGACACAACCACATAGTCCATCAATGCTTTATCCACAACCATTCCACCCTCCTGTCTCACCCATGTATACTTATAAATATCTTTCTTTTCGAACAGCTTATTTCCAATCACCATCTCTCGCTCAACACACATCCCTATCATTCGTTCCCCACTTTCATTTCTTCCAGGCACACCATGCATACCAACTACACCTTCAACTGCTACATTTCCCACTCTAGCATTCAGATCTCCCATCATTACCACATTCACATTCGCTCCAAAACTCTGCAGACACTCATCAACATCATTCCAGAAAGACTCCCTCTCTTCTTCATCCCTTTCACTACCAAGCCCATATGCACTCACAAACACCCACAACTCACATTCAAATTTCGCTTTCACCCACATCAGTCTCGATGACACTTCCTTCCATTCAGTCACACACTGCTGTACTTCCGGACTCACTAACAAGGCCACACCTCTTGCTCTCCCTCTATCAACACCTGACAATCTTCCATTCACGCTTTCAAACATAGACTCACCCTTCCCTTTCATCTTCGTTTCACTCAAAGCTAACACATCCAACTTTCTTCTCACAAACATTCTCCCAATCTCCTCCCTTTTAGCCTCAATCGTACTACATCCACGCACATTCATAGACCCAATCTTCAGGGTATGGGGAGAACTCAATCCTCATCCCTTTCTCTGACCTGTCTCTTTTTTAGGAACTAAAAAACAGAGGAGGGGGTCCCTAGTCCCCTCACCCCGCCCTTTTTACTCGCCTTTTACGACACGCAGGGAATACGGTGGCAGTATTCTTCCTAACATACCCTGGCTGCAGAGTAGTAGTACTACCTATAGTGAGGCCAGGTTGTCTTTCTCGCGCCACAGGGGGGTAAATACAATTAGGTACACACACACACACACACACACACACACACACACACACACACACACACACACACACACACACTGCACAACCCTTCAGGTTGCATTCATTGTACATGCACATCCATCGAGCAACACCAAAATTTCCTACACGCCACACCTCGGTCAGTATGTCTGGACGCTCCCATCATACACTGTACTCCTGGTAGTACAAACCGCGTACACAGGCCAGTCTGGTAACACCCACATTTTCTTTCCCAGTATAGCCTAAGTCAGTTTTATTCTTATTAGTAATACCTGACTCCAGGTAAGTGATGTTACCACTCGGATAGGCAAAATTGTAAGCATACACATGTGATAATATGGTAATTCATCAAATGCAACTTTTGACTGTCTCACCTGCCCTCCAGTGTTCATTCAACCAGATATATATAACTGATGAACTTTTAAAATGTTTGTCTCTAGTCTCAGTATTAAAGTACCACAATAAGCATTTTATTTTTTATATGTGGGGTGCTGGTGGCTGAACTGGAGACGTACTTGGCTTTCAGCTGAGAGGCCCCAGGTTTGATTTCCTAGTCGACCACAGATACTTTAGACATGATCGCATCGAGAACTGAAATAGGGACCTTAATTTAGATTAGGTCGGTACGTGTTGCAATTTTTGGATGTTTTCATTGTCAGGCACGTGGCCTTACTGTTCATGAAAGGTTGTGCATAATTCTTACACCCTCCCTTTCTATAATAGTGATAAGAAAACTTACCAGTACTGAAAAGTAATATGTCATCCTTTTGTAGAGTAATTTTAATAGTTACAAAATTCTATAACAAAACTATGAGCACTCACCGACACCAAAAGGCAAAAATCCATCCTTCTTTAGGGAGAACTTTCCATCGTCGTCCAGCCAGCGCTCAGGACGGAACTGGTCAGGGTTGTCCCAGCGGAGTGAGTTGTGATGGATGGAGACGTTGGCACTGTTTATCACGGTACCCTGTGCATAAAGTAAAGACGGTGTTTATCAATCCCATTTCTTTACCCCCATCATGGCGGATGCAGGTCACCTTACATGTGAGTTTGTTTCTAATGGGACGAACTTTCAGTTCTGTTGATGGCCAAATTTAGTCAAACAGGAGGGTCGATTTGACTGTAAGACATTTTTTTTTTCTAAACTGACAGAGACCTTTAACCCATTTTAGCTCAGTTGATAGGCAAATGCAGTCAGACTGAAAGATGGATTTGACTGTAGCGTCTCCCCCCCCCCCTCTAACCTGACGAGGTACTTAAACACTACCCTCTCAGTTGGCTAAATATAATCAGAATGGTAGGTCGAGTCGACAGTTGCGTGTATTATCTCACTGAAGATATCTAACGTCCCTCAGTTCAGTTGATGACCAGTCAAATCTGAGAGGTAATTTAACTAATAATCAAGGAGATTGACGGATAGTTCATAATTAAGAATCCTCGAATTTCGTGGAACCATTACTTAGTATTCATGTTCTGGGAATGATTCAGTTTTGTCGGATGAAAACAAACCAGTTATAGTAACCAAGAAAAGTTGTTCCTACCTCAGAACTAAGGCTTGTCGAATTTTATGCAACCACGACTTTGTACTCGAGTTGTGACAGTGGCTCACTTCCGTCAAGCGAAAACGGACTCACTATAATGATACTATCATTAAATTTCCACATGCACTTCTTACCATGTTTAGAAAAAGCCCCGAACACCTACATTATACCTTACAGTTTACTTATTATAATTAAACGGTAAAAGCCTATCCGTTGTTATCCAGTCGAGGTGTAGGGGCTCGAGGCTAGGCAGTCGTTGTGCAGCACATTTTACACATTCGATCCGGTGCTGTATTTTTCCTCTATCTTTGCATCATCTAGTTCACCTTAGGAGAGTCCCCCTGCCAATGAAAGGATTGAGGAAGGCTATAGCTAAACCCTCCAGTGTGAAAAATCTCACCTAAGCTAAATAAAATAGTCAAAGGATAGCAAGGACTGGAAAGGCGAACTGTGGCTGACCAGTCTACATCGCTTAGTGGATCACATGATTAAAAAAAAAAAAAAAAAATCTCTTAGCGATCGAACTCATACGAATGATCGGGCTTTCGTGCCATCTCTCCGCCTTGAATGTTGTGCTGTGCCAAGACATATACAGTACATTAGAATATGAAGCCAGTCACGAATAAGTGCTATGGAAAGGATGTTGAGCCGTAGTGTTGCCTTTTTACCTCTTTAAGCTGCAAAAGGGCGATAATCTAAGCCAAGTTAAGGTGAAAAGACTATACTGATCTTGTGGTTTAGAACGCCCTATACAGTAGTTGGTCCGCATTCACTTGGCGGAGATTTAGTGTATTTCCCGTGTCTCAGTAACAGAACAAGGCAGCACAGTCACAATAGATCATTAATTTTTCATAGCACTGCTGTATGACAAGCATCATATTGTAGAATTATTCTATTGTCATAACTCAGCATTCGAGATAAAAAGATGGAAAGCAAAGACCGAATTAAAGTGAAAAGATTTCCACTTGCGCCTCTTACCTTATTCTCCTAAAGCCTCCTGCAGACCTATGCCAAACATAAATAAATATTTATTCCCTTCAGTCCAATTATGTATTTTCACTTTTATTAGTTGTTGGACAATGTTTCTAACCGCGTCAGTGCAAATGGTATCTCCAGTTCTTATCAAAATCCTCTGGAAATCTGAAAAAAAAAAAAAAAATGAAAATCCATCCCCTGGCTGAAGAAGGCTAAATATACGAGAGAGAGAGAGAGAGAGAGAGAGAGAGAGAGAGAGAGAGAGACTTGGAGGGTGGAAATCGCAGACGTAATAGGAAGAGGATCACCAGGCAGAACAGAAACATCGTGGCGAAATTAGGGTCTTTATTTGCTGACGTTTCGGAAAATGTTTATTCCATCTTCAAAGCAAAATCCACAATCGAGAAATATACACAGTTAAGATTTTTACATCCTATGTCGATGAAAACATGACTAAAAACATGAATGTACATAAACAAAGTCCATTAAAATACCGCGTTCGTAAACGAGTAAGTAATTAAATCTAAAATGAAGGGGGTAGGAGTAAGAAAACAAAACATATCTGTAAAATAATAATTGCAATACGGTAAAAGGAAAAAAAAACTTACCTGGTGAGGAAAACAAAACAGTTCACAGGAAGCAGTGTCACTGATTGAAGGGTTAAAGCGATATTGGTACAAAGCTTCCATAATGGGAAAGTCCGTGTCATTGCTGCTGCCAACAAGAACTGTGAAGTGGAAATGAGAGAAAGGATGGTCATTCCCTCTTCACAGTTGTTGGTGGTAGCAGCAATGACACAGACCTTCCCATTATGGAAACTTTGTACCAATATCGCTTTAACCCTTCATTCAGTGACATGACTTCCTGTGAACTGTTTTATTTTCCACACTAGGTAAGTTTTTTTTTTCCTTTTACCGTATTGCAATTATTATTTTACAGATACGTTTTGTTTTCTTACTCCTACCCCCTTCATTTTAGATTTAATTACTTACTCGTTTACGAACGCGGTATTTTAATGGACTTTGTTTATGTACATTCATGTTTTTAGTCATGTTTTCATCGACATAGGATGTAAAAATCTTAACTGTGTATATTTCTCGATTGTGGATTTTGCTTTGAAGATGGAATAAGCATTATCCGAAACGTCAGCAAATAAAGACCCTAACTTCGCTACGATGTTTGTTTTCTGCCTGGTAATCCTCTTCCTATCTATCTATCTATATATATATATATATATATATATATATATATATATATATATATATATATATATATATATATTACGTGTGTAAGAATGTATGTATATTGTGCGTGTATGTATAGTGCATGCGTGTCGCTGGACGTGTGTGTATGTGCGTCGATGCTGTGTAAACCAGCATCTACGCACATGCACTCGCTCATGTTGTTGCCTGTTTAGTGCGTACACATATATAAAATATTAGTTAATTCTGTTTGCTCCCTCAACGTGGGTGTGACAAATTGTTTTTAGTATCAGTAACTTAAGATGGAGCTTAAACTGGGGACATAAAGATTTGTATTCACCAGGAATATTTATAACGTTTGGAGTATGGGGGAGAGATTAATTTACTTAACTCTTTTCTGTATATTTCTCGTCTGGCCTCCAGCTGCGTGTTGACGCGTGCACGCAGCCGGAGGGTATATAAGGCAGAGAATTTTGAATGGAGATCAGGAAAGAGCGACGAACCATGGAAGAGTCCAGACGCGCCGATCCTGCTCCTGCTTCAACTTCTGCTGCTGCTCACGACCCATTGAGGGGGGGGGGGCAGACAGCAGGCCTAGGCCTTCTACGGCCCGGCTGAAGATCAGAGGTGCTGTGGTGTGGTTTAACATTCAGCCGGGGTACGGTTTTATCAAACTCCAGGACATTGGTGCTGATATTCTGTTCACCAAATCCACGGCATCTCCAGCGCTCCCTCAGCGATGATGAGACGGTCGAATTTTCCATCTTCGGAACGCCCAAGGGTCCTGAGGCTAGGGATGTCACCAGACTAGGAGGGGCTGTCATGCAGGGCTCGGCCTATGCACGGCGGCATCCCACAGTTTGTCGCCACCAGCCCAGGGATCAGGGGTGTTCGGAAGAGGTAAGCACCGTCATCGAGATGTGCATCGCGATGGCGAAGGCATTTTGTGGGGGTGATAAGAGGGCCTTGCACGTTCTCCTACCTAAGATCTTCATGGAGAATGGGCTGCCTAACCTTATCATCCCCGAGTGCTTTGTCCACGATGTGCACACAGTCCCTCACCGACGGGAGCGTCGGGCTCGCCAGCCTCGACCGGCAGCTCCTCGCCAGACTCTGAGGAAGAGGCTTAGACTGGAGGCCCCCCTCAACCAAAGGACGGCCTCTCAGGTTAATGACCCGGCCCCGGTCCTGAGCAACGATACGACCACAGCAGAAGTACACCAGCTGCCAGCAATGTCTGAGGAGGAGCGGGACTCAACTGACATCGCCTCCATGGCCGAGGAAACGTCGACTGGCCCCTCGGCCGAGGAGGAAGTCGGTGAGTCCCCCCCCCTCCTCAGACAGAGGAGGGCACCCCATCTCGCCCTCCCATTATCAACCTTAAGGATCGGCTAGACGTAGCCTCCTATAGACACCTCCTGGCTCTCAGCGCTCACACCCAGTCATACCAGCTTGGAGCAATGACATATTCCACCCTTTACGATCTGCTCCGGGCCGCCAACCGGGGTGAGGACATAAGACCAGTGCTGATTGTCAGCGGGGAGGAGGTACGTCTAGCCAACCTTAGAGCGTTTTATCATTTGCTACCACCTCGACTGGCCCCCTAGATCTTCAGTGTTGTGCGGTGAGGAAGAGGCTTGACTTCTGACCATCAATTTTGGCTGGCCTAATACCCCGCATTGAGGGTGATGGCCATTAAGCCCTCCATTAAGCCCTCCCCCCCAAAAAAAAAAAAAATGGAGAGAGTTTTTGTGGGATTGGCATTGAAAGAGGGAGTGTTTGGATTGGAGGTCAGAGAGGAAGGAGAAGCAGTATTTTGTGTGTTGTATATATTTCCGAACATCTTTTCACTTCGTGTCAGCACCCAATCGCAAGTATTATTGGTACTGTATCAGTCTTATCTGTGGCAGTCGGGTGCAGTTTAGTTATCTCTTTTTGTATGATTTTGTTTCTTTTGTCTGGCAAGTTTGTTCCCAGACTTTAGTGTAATTGTTCAGGGTATTACCAGGTTGCTTGTTTTTCTCATTCTTTGTGTTTCATTATCTCATAGTAAATGTGTCCCCCCCTGTGGTGGGGGGGACACAATCTGGCCGCACTATGGGGTGGTACTACTACTCTGCAACCAGGTTGTTTTAGGAAGAATACTGCCACCGTATTCCCTGCGTGTCGTAAAAGGCGACTAAAAGGGGCGGGATGAGGGGACTAGGGGCCCCCTCCTCTGTTTTTTAGTTCCTAAAAAGAGACAGGCCAGAGAAAGGGATGGGGGATTGAGTTCTCCCCATACCCTGAAGGTTGGGTCTATGAATGTGCATGGATGTAGTACGATTGAGGCTAAAATGGAGATTGGGAGAATGTTTGTGAGAAGAAAGTTGGATGTTTTAGCTTTGAGTTAAACGAAGATGAAAGGGACGGGTGAGTCCTTCGGAAGTGTGAATGGAAGATTCTCTGGTGTTGACAGAGGAAGGGCAAGAGAAGGTGTGGCCTTGTTAGTGAGTCCGGAAGTACAGCAGTGTGTGACTGAATGGAAGGAGGTATCATCGAGACTGATGTGGGTGAATACGAAATTTGAATGTGAGTTGTGGGTGTTTGTGAGTGCATATGGGCTTGGTAGTGAAAGGGATGAAGAAGAGAGGGAGTCTTTCTGGAATGATGTTGATGAGTGTCTGCAGAGTTTTGGAGCGAATGTGAATGTGGTAATGATGAGACAGATGAATGCTAGAGTGGGAAATGTAGCAGTTGAAGGTGTAGTTGGTATGCATGGTGTGCCTGGAAGAAATGAAAGTGGGGAACGAATGATAGGGATGTGCATTGAGTGAGAGATGGTGATTGGAAATAGGCATTTCGAGAATAAAGATATTTATAAGTATACATGGGTGAGACTGGAGGGTGGAATGGTTGTGGATAAAGCATTGATGAACTATGTGGTTGTTTCTAGGAATGTAATAGGAAGATTGTTGGATGTGTGGGTTCTGAGAGCGGAGGGTGGAGGTATGTCTGACCACTACCTGGTGGAGGGAAAGTTAACAGTAGGTAAGAGATGGGTGAGAGCTAGGAGGGTTAGGTGTGGCAGGGAGGTTTTGAAAGTGAGTGAGATGGATAAAAGAGGGAAAATGATAGAGAATCAGGAGAAATTGAAAGTTGAGTGGAACGCAGTGAAAGATCAGGAAATGGCAGTGTGGAGGAGGAATGGCAGTTGTTTAGGAGTGCTGTGGTGGGACATGCAGAAGAGGTGTGTGATGTGAGATGTGTGGGTGGTGGTGTAAGAAAAGGAAGTGAATGGTGGTGCGAAGAAGTAAGCATGGCTGTGGCTGAGAAGAGACGTGCATATGAAGTGTGGCTGCAGAGGAAGGATAAGGTGTCATATCAGAGGTATAAGGAAAAGAGGAATAAGACGAGAAGGGCTGTGCGTGATGCTAAAGTGGCAGCAGATGAAAGGTGGGGTAGGCGGCTGACTTAGAATTTTCAACAGAATATGAAAATGGTCTGAAAGGAGGTTATAAGGGTGTCAAAGGGAGAGTCTGAGAAGGAAGGGTGAGTAAAAGCAGAGGATGGAAGGATGGTAACTGAGATGGATGCAGTAAGGAAGAGTTGGGCAGAGTATTTTCAAAGATTGTTAAATGTAGAGGAGGAAAGGGTGGCTGAGATTGTGGTGGATGGAAGGGTGCAAGGAATAGATGTGTTGGGAGAGTTGAATGATTCTTTGGTCACGAAGAAGGAAGTGGAGAAGGCAGTAAAGGAGATGAAAACAGGGAAAGCTGCAGGTAAGGATGGATATGCTGTGGAATGACTGAAGGGTGGTGGAATGACTATTGTTGACTGGTTAGTAAGATTGTTGAATGTGTGCATTGTGAAAGGTATGGTGCCAATTGATTGGGTAAGTGCTTGTGTGGTCCGGTTGTATAAAGGCAAGGGTGATAAGTATGAATGTACTAGCTTTGAGTGTTGTAGGTAAGGTGTATGGTAGTGTTAATAATGATAGTTAGAGAGGGTACAGAGGGAGTGATTGGTGATGAGCAGTGTGGCTTTAGGAGAGATAGGGGATGCGAGGATCAGGTGTTCGCTGTGAGACAAGTGTGTGAAAAGTATTTAGCAAAAGGCAAGGATATGTTTTGGGCATTCATGGATTTAGAGAAAGCATATGATAGAATTGATAGGGAGGCTTTGTGGACTGTTTTAAGATTGTATAGACTTGATGGCAGGTTACTAAAAGGGATGAAAAGTTTTTATGTAATAGTAGAGCGTGTGTAAGAGTGGAAAATGCTGTGAGTGATTGGTTTCCCGTGAGAGTGGGGCTGCGACAGGGATGTGTGATGTCACCTTGGTTGTTTGATATATGGATGATGTGAGGGAGGTCAATGCAAGAGTGTTAGGTGGAGGTCTGAGTCTAATGAATGTTGATGGTGGAGAGTGAAATCTGAAGCAGCTCCTGTTTGCAGATGATACTACAGTGGTGGCTGATTCGGAGGAGAGATTGAGACAGTTGGTAGAGGAGTTTGGAAGGGTGTGAGAAAGGAGGAAATTGAAAGTAAATGAGAATAAGAGTGAACTGATGAAGTGTACGAGGTTGGCAGATGGTAAGGGATGAATATAGTTTTGAATGGTCAGTTGCTTGAGGAGGTAGAGTGTTTTAAATATTTAGGGTCACATGTTGCTGTGGATGGAAGAATAGATGCAGAAGTGAAGTTTAGAATGAATGAAGTAGGTAAGGTGCTGGGAGGAATGAAAAAAGTGTTTAGATGTCGTTTGCTTAGAATGGATGTAAAGAGAAGGCTGTATGAGGGTGTTGTGGTACCGACTTTGTTATATGGAGCTGAAACATGGAATATGGGTGTAGCAGAGAGGAAAAGTTTGAATGTAATGGAGATGAGGTGTCTGAGGAGTATGCGTGGAGTGACGCGTATGGACCGAGTGCGAAATGATTAAGTGAGAAGGGGAACTGGAGTTGTTTGGGAGATGGCTGGTAGAGTTGAGCAGAGGGTGTTGCGATGGTTTGGGCATATGGAGAGAATGGATAATGAGCAATTGGTGAAAAGGATAACTAGATCTGATGTGAGAGGTGTAAGGCTGAGAGGGAGACCACGAATAGGATGGATGGACAGTGTGAAGAGAGTGTTGGATGCGAGAGGGATGTCTGTTGAACAAGGAAGAGTGGCTGTGCATGACAGAAATAAATGGAGAGAAATTGTGAATGAATAAATGACGCAGCCCTAAGGGGATGTTCTCCCGCATTTGATCTGATCAGCTAGTCAGGTCAGGCGCGGGTAAGGGGATGGGTCTATTATGATGTGGCAGGGGTAAACCAGCTCTGCTGCTGGGCCTTGCTGTGGATGTCACTGATTCCACTGCGCAGTTGACCCTTGTGTGGTGTGGTGCTGTGAGGATCTGTGCCTTCTCTCCTTTGGGGCTAAGATGCGAATGAATGTGTTGAATGGATGAGTAAATGGGGAGTGTGTCGTCCTGTCTCGGCTACCTCCCTTTCCTTGCGGGAAGTAGCCTAGGTATATAGACAGATAGAGATTTTTCATTGTGATTATTTTACCCTTGCTAACGTCAGCTAATTTTATTTACTTTCGGACCTGTGTTGCGAGATTGGAGTTAGTGTTTTTTTTATTGATTTTCATCGCTTAACTATTTGTTCAGTTCCCTTTCCACTTTGTTTTTCTCAGTTTTTACGCAGTCAGATTTGGTTATCTTGTGTTGCCTACTCCCATCTCGTAACATATAAATTGGCTTTACCTTGCTGGGATAATACCCTGATATTTTATTTTATTATTGAGTCATTGTGGGAGTGTGTCATCATGGAGGGTAGAACTAGTGATGTTACTGTGGCGCCCCTACATATGAGTCAGCAGGAAGCAGTTGATTTCATCAACTCAGGACCAACAGAGGGTAAAATTAGGAGATTGCAGAGGCATGAGTTAACCCTAGTTGGTCAGGCTCTTGATATTCAGAGTGAGTCAGGTAATACCTTCCCGTTAACGAACTTAATCTGCCACCGCCTGTTTGGCACAGACCCATACGAAGTCCCAGGATCCTTGTCAGACCTTGAATTAGTTTCTAGATCAGTTCATTCATCCCATGATAGTTTACCTGAGGTCACTGTCGTCCAGCAGAAAGAATCTACTGATGCAAAGCAGGCTAAGCACGATCATGAGTATAGGATGTTACAGCTTCAGCTACAGCTTCAGAGGGAGGAGGAGGAGGAGGAGAATAGCCAACTACAGTAGGAGAAAATAAAACTGGAGCAGATGAAGCTTAGCTATGAGATGCGTATGAATTGCCCAAGTGCCCCAAACAATTTTCCCCATTCTTTTTCAGAATTTAGAGCCATTGAACCCACTAAAAATTAGTTCCCCCTTTCGATGAGTGCTTAGTCCTGGAGTTCTTTGACCGATTTGAGAAGATTGCTACAGGTAACAAGTGGCCCAGAGACAGCTGGTCATCTCTAGTTCAAACAGTAATCAAAGGTAAAGCATTGAGGACCTATGACAGTCTTAGCCACCAAGAATCACAGGATTACGAGGTATTAAGCCATACTGCATGCATACGAGATGAGACCTGAAGCTTACAGACAGAAGTTTAGGAATTGTAGGAAGTGCCCTCATGACACTTTTGTAGATTTCAGTAGGCAGATGACTGATGCATTTAATCAATGGATGCGAAGTGAGCATGTCTCAGAATCTTATGTTAAGCTTAAGGAACTTGTTATCCTCGAGAACTTCCCTGATAAGATTGAGACAGATTTAAGAACTTACCTTGCTGATAAGAAAGTTAAGAACACTGCTGAAGCTGCAGTTTATGTAGATGATTATTTACTGTTTAAGAATTTGAATAAGGGTAAGGAAGTTCCTAGGAGTGTTCCTTAGAAGTGTTGCCCCTCTCAGGTCCCCAAACAACCATCTCAGAAGCCCAGCTCCACGAATTCCTCCACAGCCAAACCTGATACACCTCACATTTCCCCAAAACCTACACACTGCCCATTTACTTGCTCATATTGCAAGAGGCCAGGTTCAATGACTATCTTACTTCTACGATGTTACACATTCAATCCATTTCTCCTTTCTCCGAAATCTCCAATCTTGGAGATTTCAATGTTCACCACCACCTTTGGCTCTCCTCTCCTTTCACTGATCCACCTGGTGAACAAGCCTACACCTTTTCTATCCTTAATGACCTAGAGCAGCTTGTACAGCACCTTACCCGTATCCCTGACTGTCTTGGATAGAGCTCCAACATACCTGACCTCTTTGTTTCAACTAATCCTTCTGCATACACTGTTAATCTTTTCTCTCCGTTGGGGTTCTCCGATCACAACTTTATCACCTTAACCTCTCCTATCGCTCCGGTATGGCCTGCGGACCCTCCAAAGAAACGTCGTCTGTGGCACATAGGAGCTTCAGATTGGGAGGGCCTCAGGCAGTACTTTGATTTTCCATGGTATGATTATTGCTTCCATGGCCAGGAGCCATCTGGGTGTGCGTTCTGAATTACGGAGGTTATTTTCTCGGGCATGGAAGCATACATTCCTTTCTCATATCCTTTGACTAATGCACGAAAGCCTTGGTTTAATCACGCTTGTTCTAATGATGTCCGCAACAAGGAGAGGGCCTATGAAAGGTACTGGAGCCAACCACCCCTGAATCACATCTTTTATACGTTTCTGCACGGAATCGTGGTAAGTCTGTTCTTCGCTCTGCTAAAAATAATTTCTTCTGTACAAAATGCTCTCAACTCTCAAACTCGAATTCTTCCCGCTCCTTCTGGCACCTTGCCAAAAACCTTTCTAACAACTTTACCTCATCATCCTTCCCTCCTCTTTTCTACTCTGAAGGCTCTGTAGGTATTTCTTCTACTGATAAAGCAGATCTCTTCACTCAGACTCTCTCCTCCAATTCCACCTTAGACGATTCTGGTGCTATTCCTCCATCACTTTCCCCCTCTGAATTCCTCATAGCTAACATTAAAATTTCTTCAGCTGATGTATTTTCTGCTATCACAGGCCTCAATACTAATAAGGCATATGGGCCTGATGGAGTCCCTCCTGTTGTTCTCAAGAACTGTGCTTCTGTGCTTACACCCTGCCTAGGCAGACTCTTTCGCCTTTGTCTATCAACTTGTACCTTTCCTTCTTGCTGGAAGTTTGCTCTCATTCAGCCAGTCCCAAAGAAGGGTGACCATTCCCAACCCTCTAACTATCGTCCAATTGCTTTAAGATCCTGTATCTCAAAAGTTTTTGAGTCTATTCTTAATAGAAAAATTTTAAAGCATCTTTCCTGTCAAAACCTTCTTTCTGATCGTCAGTATGGGTTCCGTCAGGGACGCTCCACAGGTGATCTTCTCACCTACCTTTCAGACTCCTGGTCATCCTCCTTTAGGGACTTTGACTAAAGCTTTGCCATTGCACTTGACATCTCAAAGGCTTTCGATCGAGTCTGCCATAAATCTTTAATTTCCAAACTGCCCTCCTACGGTTTCTATTCTTCTATCGGTGCCTTCATCTCTAGCTTCCTTTCTGGTCGTTCTATAGCCGCTGTTGTAGACGGTCATCGTTCTTCTCCTAGATCTATTAACAGTGGTGTTCCTCAGGGCTCTGTCCTATCACCAACTCTCTTCTTTTTATTCATCAATGACCTTCTAAGCTGTACATCTAACCCTATCCACTCATGAGCTGATGGCTCCACCCTTCACCTTTCCATTCGATTCCCACAACATCCATCTCAGCAGTTACTTCAGCAAACAAGGGATGATGCTATGGCACACGTAATGTCTGACTTGGCTCGTATCTCAGACTGGGGTAAAAATAATTTGGTTGTTTTTAATGCATCAAAGACTCGGTTTATACACCTATCAACACGACAAAATCTTCCACAGGTACACCCACTAATGTTTAATAATATTCAGCTTAATCCTGCATCATCCTTGAACATGCTTGGGGTTTCATTTACTCGGGACTTATCTTGGAAAGATCATATTACATCTCTTGTAAAATATGCTTCCAAGAGATTGGGTGTGCTAAGCCGACTCCATTCCTTCTTTACACCTGCACAATTGTTGACTCTATACAGAGGTTTTATCCGCCCCTGTGTGGAGTACAACTCTCATGTGTGTGGAGGCTCCACACATACAGCTCTTCTCAATAGGGTGGAGTCGAAGGCTTTTCATCTCATTAACTCTCCCCCTCTTATTGACTCCCTTCAACCTCTGTCTCTTCGCCACAGTGTTGCATCTTTATCTCTTTTCTATCGCTAGTTCAATGATCACTGTTCCTCTGAGCTGTCTGCATGCATTCCTCCACCTCTTACGGGCGCGTAGCACCCGTCTAGCAGCAAACTCTCACCCCTTTTCTGTCCAACTCTCTAATGCAAGAGTTAACCGTTACTCCCAGTCCTTCATTTATGCAACAGGTCAATTCTGGAACTGTCTCCCTCTGTATTTCCTGCTTCCTATGATCTCCAGTCTTTCAAACGCATTGTGTCCAGGCATCTCGAAATGAATGGATCTTGAATTTGGCTGTCTCTTGTATTTTGTTTTTCTCTTGGAAGGAACAGTTTTGCGGACTCTTTGCCTTTGGTTCCTTCTTCCTCACATAAAAAAAAAAAAAACATTCTAGATAGATGTTGGTGAAAGTCAGGTGTTGTGAAGCCAGTGAGCTTTGTTTCTCGTGGAGCTCCCGTGGTTACCCCTTCAGTTGGTTCCCCAGTTGTTAATCAATGAGTGTCTGATGTTTTACCCCCTTCTAGGGTTGTTGTTGTTCCGGAAGGTGGGAAGAAGGAGGCCACAATTGTGTCGGAGCCCACTGTTTCAGGAGGTGTGGTACAGGCGGTGACGAGCAGTGTTGCCCCTTCTTCTTCATATGCCCCCTACCTTTATTCTGGTTTGGTGAAGGTGAATGGCCTGTAGCATCCGCTATGCATTCTTCGTGAGACTGGTTCTTCAATTTCTTTGTGGGTAAGGTCAAATAATGAAGTTCTTAACGTTGCAGAAGGAGAGTTTGTTCTGATTAGGGGAGTAACAGGTACAAAGACTGTGCGACTAGTTTCTTGTGAGGTTAAATGTCAGTTGTTTGATGGGTCAGCACGATTGGGTGTTGTTGATTATTTACCAGAGAGTGGTGTTGATTTAATACTTGGCAATGACCTAGTGAGAGGTGAGGAGATTACCACTCCAATTTTGTCAGAGGTGCCACTGCCTGTAGTTCCCTCACAGGTTGATCCCAATGATGCAGAGGTATTCCCAGTTTTTGCAGTGACTAGGTCCATGTCACGTGCAGAGAGGAGTCGACAGGAGAACATTGCTTGTAATGTGCCCTGTGTTGTCGTACCAGAGGCAACAGTTAGTCCTACGTCCAAGGACATGAAACAATCGGACAATGAGATATCTTTGGCAGATATGTTTATGGGTTCTTTGGAAGATATTCCACCTGTTCCGCTGGAGAAGGTAACATTGAGAAGCTAAAGGAGTTGCAGTCTGGAGACCAGGAGATTCAGAGGTTGAAGTTGTGTGCAGTGGATGAGTTTGAGGAGAAGGGTGGATGTTTTTATGTGAAAGATGGGATTTTGTGGAGACGATGGAGACCTCCACATGTGAATGTAGATGATGGGATGTGGGACTACCATCAGATCGTCGAACCTAATGTGTGCAGGCAGGAGTTATTTCAACTAACCCATTTTATTCCATTTACAGATCACATGTGTGTAAGGAAGACCATGGAGAGGCTGCATACAGAATTCTACTGGCCACGCATGGTAGCGGACGTGGCTAAGTTAGTCAAACACTGTCACACCTGTCAAGTAGTGGCTAGGCTGGATCAGTCTGTCCCTAAGGCCCCTCTTGTCCCCATTCCTGCCATTGATCCCCCTTATTCCAGGTTAATTATTGACGTGGTGGGACTCTTGCCCCCAACTTCTAGCAGTAACTCATATCTGCTCACTATCATTGACCCCTCCACGAGGTACCCTGAGGCAATACCTCTACGTTCTATCAAAGCTAAGGCAGTGATTGGAGTTTTGCTAGATTTCTTTAAAAAGTTTGGTTTGCCCCATGAGGTTCAGTCAGATAGAGGGTCTAATTTCCTTTCCAACATCTTCCAGCAGTCATTAGCTCAACTTGGCATCACATACATCAAGAGCAGTGCCTACCATCCGGAGACACAAGGTGCCTTGGAGCGTTATCACCAGACTCTCAAGAATATGCTTTGCAAGTACTGTCTGGAGCACTCTTAGGACTGGGACCGTGGTGTGCTGTTCCTCCTGTTTGCTATGAAGGAAGTACCCCAGGAAAGTTTGGGTTTCTCTCCTAACGAGCTCGTGTTTGTCCATCTAGTTCGGGGTCCCCTGAGCTTGGTTAAGGAGATTTGGAGCTGTAGTCTTGCCAAGAGCCAAAACTTACTCCGTTATGTGCAGGACTTCAAGACCTGTATGAGTGAGACTCTGGAGCTGGCCAGGGAAAATCTCAAGCAGGCACAAGAAAACATGAAGGTGTGGTACGATTGAAAGGCCAGGCTGAGGGAGTTTAAGGTTGGCAATGAGGTTTTGGTGTTGCTGCCACTGCAGAAGCAGCCGCTGGCTGCTAAATATAGTGGTCCTTACCCTGTAGTGCGGCATACTGGAGACACCAACTACTTGGTGGAGACCCTTGACAGAAGGAAGAAGCACCAAATGTGCCATGTGAACATGCTGAAGCTGTACCATCATGCACCAGATTCTCCGGCTCCCATACACCTTGTCTCTGCCACTGATGCTGCAGCTGAGGAGAGTGTTGATTGCAGCTTGTTTGAAGTGGACTGCGAGTTTCCAGATTGTAGCTGGGTGGAGAATGATGAGGCGGAGTCCACTCTCAACTCCAAGTTAGCACATCAGGCTGAGGACCAAGCATCTCAGTTGGTTGCCCTCTTGTCAACTTACAAGGAAGTATTCAGCAGTACCCCTGGGAAGACCGATTGGATTCAGCATGACGTGGATGTGGGTGACGCCGTTCCTGTTAAGTAACCCCCTTATCGAGTCAGCCCTCAGCACGTTGGCGTGCTGCATCAGGAGCTTAATTATATGTTGGACCTCGGGCTTATCTTCCCCTGTGTTAGTCCCTGGAGTTCCCCAGTGACTTTGCAGCCTAAACCAGATGGCATCGCAAGATTTTGTATAGACTAAAGACGGGTGAATGCGCTTACCAAGACTGACACATACCCATTGCCCCAGCTTGAGGACTGCATCGATCGCATCAGTTCATCTAGTTATATCACCAAGTTAGATCTCAAGAAAGGCTTCTGGCAAGTGCCACTGACCGAACGGGCTAAGGAAGTCTCGTGTTTTTTGGCAGACGGACAAACATATCAGTGTAATGTGATGCCATATGGTATGAAAAACGCCCCAGTAACGTTCCAGCGATTAATGAACATGGTTGTCAGTGGTATGAAGCATTGTGTGGTATACTTGGATGATGTAGTAGTCTTTACCGATGATTGGGGAAGCCACTTAAGAGGATTATGTGTTTTGCTGTCCAGGCTTTCCGAGGCTCATCTTGTAGTAAATTTAAAGTAGTGCAAGTTTGTTTGTGCACAAGTTCAGTACCTTGGTTATGTGGTTGGTCATGGTTGTGTACACCCCTCTGACTCTAAGGTGGAGGCACAAAACCGTCACGAGCTTCGGAGATTCCTCGGCAGTATTGGTTACTACCGTCGTTTTTTGAAGAACTTTGTGACAACAGTGGCCCCTCTCACTGAATTGCTTAAGAAAAATAGAAAATATGTCTGAACTGATGTGTGTCAGAATAGTTTTGATGCAGCCAAGGAGATCTTATGTAATTATCCAGTTATGGCTGCACCAAACTTTAATAAGACACTTAAAACTTGCTGTAGATGCTAGTAATGTGGGTGCAGGAGCTGTGTTAATGCAGGACGACAATCATGGCGTACAGCATCCTGTATGTTATTACAGTAAGAAGTTTTCTGTTTCTCAGCGTAATTATTCTGTTATCGGAAAGGAACTATTAGCCCTGGTCCTCGCCCTGCAGCACTTTTCTGTGTATGTACCTGCATTTGGACCTACTGTCATTGTATATACTGACCCACTCAAATTTCTGAATAATTTGAAGATGAGGAATCAGCAATTGACACGTTGGAGTTTGTTCCTTCAACAGTTTCATTCGGATGTTAGACATATTAGGGGTGTTGACAATATCATCGCTGATTGTTTTGCACATTCATAAGAACGAATTTTCCTAAGGGAATATTCTTTCTTAGGTGTGGGAGTGTTATGTGTGTAAGAATGTATATATATTTTTATGTATATTGTGCGTGTATGTATAGTGCATGCGTGTCACTGGACGTGTGTGTATGTGCGTCGATGCTGTGTACACCAGCAGCTACGCACATGCACTCGCTCGTGTTGTTGCCTGTTTAGTGCGTACACATTTATGAAGTCTTAGTCAATTCTGTTTGCTCTCTCAATTCGGGTGTGACTAAAATTGTTTTTAATATCAGTGACTTACAGTGAAGCTTAAACTGGCGACATAAATAATTGTATTCACCAGCGATATTTATAACATTTGGAGTATGGGGGAGGGATTAATTTGCTTAAATCTTTTCTGTATATTTCTCGTCTGGCCTCCAGCTGCGTCTTGACGCATGCACGCAGCCGGAGGGTATATAAGACGGAGAATTTTGAATGGATAGGGAACTTTTGATGGATGGTCGTGGAGAGGGCAGACGTGTATTCGTTGATCTTTCCTCTAGCATTCTAGGGTTGCCTCACCAGCATTAGTTTTGTACATAGGATTAATAAAAGTTAGGTTAGCTAGTCCTAATTTTCCTCCCTGTCCTTAATAGAGATATAGTAGGTGTCTATATCTGTTTGCTGAGCTTACCTTTGCTTACTCGCCTCTGGAGTGTACCCCCCACTGATCGCCCTGGGCTGTGAGATATACACAGGCGCGTCCTCCTGAGAGTGGTTTGAGAGGGTAACCTCAGAGTAGGTGTGATTTCCCTGGGTGATTTCTCCCTTGCTTGTTTTTCTCCCTCTTCCCACTTCCCCCATTAAGGGGGAGTGGTTACTATGGCGGACACCCCTGCCGCCTCCCCCCCTCTTCAGGGGTGGAGGTGGTCCTGACGAATGTAGGAATGACCGGACTGACCACCCCCAGACTGACGGACGCAAGACTCGAGCCCCACTTGACATTCCAGTAGTTAATGTGACATACGTCACCGTCCATGCGCTAGGTTCCACTCCCCTGTCCAGTCTCAATCCCTTCCTTATCAAGAAGGTGATTGACCACTGTGCGGGAGAAGTCGAACTAGTTTAAAAACTTGCTAATGGAGATCTCCTGATTAAAACTGTAAACTCGGCACAGGTAAAGGATTTGTTGAAACTGCACAAATTCCATTGTTACGATGTCGAAGCCAAAATCCCAGTCTCCATGAATTCTTGCAAGGGTGTTGTCACTTGCAGGGATCTCATGGTGATGAGCGAGGACGAGATCGTAAGTGAATTGGCTCAGCAAGATGTAATTGAGGCTAAATTCATAACTCGTTACTCGGAAGGCATAAGGAGGAAGACAGCAACTATTATCTTGACGTTTGCCAAATCTTCTCTCCCTAGTTATGTCAAAGTTGGTTACGAAATCATTCATGTTCGGCCGAACATCCCTAACCCTTTGCATTGCTTGAAATGCCAATTGTATGGGCATAGTACAAAGACTTGTCAGGCTTCCCAGCCAGTGTGCGGTAAGTGTGCAAGCCCGGGTCATGATGCGGAAAGTTGCACATCCGAGACAGTACGTTGCTTTCACTGCAAGGGTACTCACTCCACTTCCTCTAGGGATTGTCTCAAGTGGAAGGAGGAGGAGGAGGTCTGCACAGTGAAGGCAACTGAGGGAATTTCCTTCTACGAAGCTAGGAAAAAGGTGAAAGAGTTGCATGCAACTCCCACGCCGAATAGGTCCTATGCTTCGGCGGTAATGTCCCGTTCTGTGATGTGCTCTGTCAAGATGAAGACTGACCTTGTCCTTCTCCTTCCTGCCACTCACAGTACATCTCCATCTCGACCTCCTGTCCGCTCCAACTCTCTCACTGACATCCCTAAGGCTTCAACTTATTCTCAGGCTGCTGCTGCCTCTCCATCAGTATGGCCTAAAGTGAAGTCTGACAAGCCAACTAAGAAAAACCTGACCACCCTCACGAAACAGTCTCGTCCTCATGTCCTTCCGGTTCCTACTCCAGCGAGGGAGAGAAAGGTTAGCTCTTCCTCGGGGGAGGCTGGGAGCCTAGTTATTGATGAAGGTATGGAGGTTTCTGTTAACAAGCACCAGCATAGGTTCCCCAGTAGTTGCTCGCCTGCTGGTGGGCGACAAAAAAAGACAAAGCACACTGGCCCCCAACAAAAATCTTAAACCGTCGCATTCACTATATTACAGTGGAATTGTAGAGGTGTCGGGAATAAGTTACAAAATATAGCAATCTTGCTTTCCTTACACAGGCCAGACGTTGTTTGTTTACAGGAGACACGCCTGGAGGATCATCCTGATCCTCCACAGTTCAAACACTATCACACGTATAGAAGATATGAAGGTCACGGAGTTGCCATTTACACACTCAAATCACACTCACAAACGGAAGTGATTCTAAATTCTACTCTGGAAATTGTCGCGTGCAGAGTAAAATTTAATAACACGTATCTGTCTGTTTGCTCTCTGTACTGTCATCCACATGGCCTCATTGATAGTGATGCTTTAAATTCACTATTTGAACATCTTCCTGGAAATAAGTTAGTGTTGGGCGATTTTAACGCCCATCACTATCAATGGGGTAGCTTGAGGATTGATGGTCAACCTAATACTACAGTCCAACCTCTGTCTTCTGAACGATGGTAGAGCGAATCGTGTAGATGATCGTACTGGTAACTTTTCAGCCATTGACTTATCTTTGGCCTCCCCTGGTATACATAAAGATTTCTCATGGGACCCTTATGACGACTCCTTGGGAAGTGATCATTTGCCCATCTGTCTTTCTTATACATGTGACATCCTTTTGGACCCTCCACCTTCAAAATTTAACTATAAGAAAGCAGATTGGGGAGCCTTCTCAAACATCGCCAATTTAGATATATCTGGGGAGACCATAGATGTTAAGGTCGAAAATATAACTACTTCCATTTTACACGCAGCTGAGGCTGCTATTCCCAAGACTTCTACAGTTCATGCGAAGCATTGAGCACATTGGTGGACGCTGGATTGCTGACAAGCATTAAGAAAATGCAATAGGAGATACAGGATTTTTGATAGTCAGCCCACTGAGGAAAATTTTATTGCATACAAACAGGCACGGGCTGAGGCAAGGAGAATAAAAAGAAGGGCCAAACGTGACTCCTAGCAGTCCTTTGTGTCCACGGTGACTCGTACAACACTGTTAAGTAAACTCTGGTCCAGTATAAGAATATTAAATAATAAAGGCCCGAAAATCCCTGTGACCACCCTGCAGGTAAATAATAACATCTATGACGAGCCCGTGGACATTGCTAACATCCTCGCCAGGAGTTTTTCTCATGTAAGTAGCTCAGCCAATTATGATCTGCGTTTCCAACATCATAAATGCATGGCTGAGCTACAGAGCATTGACTTTGCCACAGAAGATGTAGACTCCCCATACACCAGCCCTGGACCAGACACCATCACGTACGGTATGATCCAGCATCTTAATCAGGACAACCTGACTAAGATGTTAGCATTGTACAATGAGATTTGGGCATCTCGAACGTTTCCAAACTCATGGCACTTTGCGCACGTCATACCGATACCCAAAGAGGCTGGTTGTCTTATGAATCCCACTTCATTTCGTCCTATTGTGTTGACTTCTTGTCTATGTAAGGTCATGGAACGAATGGTTAATAATAGGCTTCTTTTTGTTTTAGAGTCGAAGAATTTGTTAAATGATCAACAATGTGGCTTTCGTAAATACAGAAGTTCACTAGATCATTTAATGAATTTGGAGCATTGTATTGCAGAGGCATTTGCCAATAAAGAATTCATGATAGGGGTGTTTTTGGACATCCATAAAGCCTATGACATGACATGGCGACACGGTATACTAATGAAGCTCTATGCTTATGGTTTAAGAGGAAATTTGCCTATTTTTATTTCAAATTTCTTAAGGGACAGGACTTTCTCTGTCACATTGCCCCATAACGTAACATTGGATATATTCATCCAGGAAAACGGGGTGCCACAGGGAAATATGCTTAGTCCTACTCTATTTAGCATTATGATCAATGATATTCTGTCAACAGCTCCCGTCCCGAGGAATCTTCAATACTCGCTCTACGCTGACAATTGTGCAATATGGCACTCTTCCCATAATGCACAATTTTCGGCTGGGCCGATTCAAGCAGCCCTTGATTCTGTCCACCAATGGGCCTTGCAGTGGGGATTTAAGTTTTCCGTCCCTAAATGTGACTCTGTAGTCTTCACTAATCATAACGTACCCAATTTGTGCTTAACTTTGGATAATCAGGCGGTACCTTTTCAAAATTCTGTAAAGTTTTTGGGAATTAATTTTGATCATCAGTTGAACTTCAAACTTCATGTTAATAATTTGCTTGCTCGTTGTGATAAATCTGTAAATGTCCTCAAGAACCTAGCGGGTACTACATGGGGTGCCGACAGAAAATCTTTATTAATGGTGTTTAAGTCCCTTATTCGATCAAAGCTAGACTATGGCACACAGGTGTATGGCTCGGCATCTGATGTCACGCTGAAAGGATTGGATGTGTTGCAGAATAAATGTTTGCGAATGTGTATTGGAGCCGTCCGGTATACCCGTGTAGCTTGTACGGAAGTGGAGGTGAATGTGCCTCCCCTCCATATTCGTCGTGACCACCTGGCTTGGTCCTATGGCCTCAGAACATCGAGAAAAAGTAATATCGGCAATGTGCCCTGTACCCCCTGCATCAATACCACCACCTTCTGCGGGGGGTGCTTCGGCCACTTGCCGTTCGCCTCCACTTACTGACTCAGGGGCTTGGTGTGGACCTCAGTGAGTGTGACAAGTTGGTGCTAAACAATATAGCGCCTTGGGAACCACCCGTCTTTACCGTTGATGTATCATGGCTCCCAGCACCAAAGGCCAAGGCGCCGGAGGCGGAGGTCCACCACTTGTTTCGTAACATCATCGTGCGTCACTTGGGGTCCCACCAATTGTACACCAACGGTTCCAAGTCGAGTGAATGTGTGGGTGCAAGTGTATGGTCGACCGAATGTGCCCTCAGGTATCGGTTGCTGACTCATACATCTGTGTTTACCTCTGAACTTTTTGCTATTGACAAAGCCATAGACTATGCTCTCAATTCTAGGCATGACTCATTTGTCATATTTTCAGATTCAAAATCTGCCCTTCAGGCAATTGCATCTTGTACTACGGACTCTCACGAGATCCAGGGCCGCATCGTTAATAAGTTGCATTCATGCAACAAGTCATTCACGCTGATCTGGGTGCCTGGTCATTGTCGCATCTATGGGAGCAGGCTGACTTACCTGCAAAGTCGGCTGTAGAACTCGAGGACTCTTGGGACGTTCCTCGTGATCTGCGGTCGAGTCTCTCGAAAGGAAATCAATAAATCTTCTGTGGCAAGGTCAGAGGACCAGACTAAATATTCGAACGTGTAAGCCGTACCTGGGCAACTGGTCCACTGCCAACAGTCCCAGTCGCCTGGAAGAAATAGTGTTGGCGCGGTTACGGCTCAATGGCACCTTAATAACTCACATGAAACCTTATATGGAAAAACGATTCCCACCGCACTGTGACATCTGTGATGCAGTGTTATCTATCAGTCATATCATCCTGCGCTGTCGGCGATTTATTGATGAACGCGCTTCACTTATAAATTACTGTGGTGCAGCAGACGTCCCCTTCACCCTTTCCACCATCCTGGGTGATGGGGACATTGTTATGGTTGATAAATTGATGGCTATCTTGAGAGAGACCGGACTGATCAGAGTGATGTGACTTTTTTACTATGTGGTTTTGTTTTTTATGGACTGTAATTATGCATATATTGTACTATTAATTAGGGTTGAGAGTTGCCATATTTGAAATAGTTCCTCCTTCCCACTGATCTATTTCTAATATTGATGTCCCCTACATTAAACCCCATTCCTCGACTGACAGTCACCAGCTGATGAGTGTAAGTGTTCAATGTAGAAAGGTATTGGGCAGTTGCAGTCGATGGTGGTCTGTTGGGCGAGGTCCTTCACCTTTTGTACAAATTCTGTAAATACATTATACCATCTTGCTTAAGTTATTCTAATTACGGCCGACAGCTGATGTATATGGAAATGTTCCTGACTCGTCTGGTCCCCATTCATATATTGATGTCCCCTACATTAGGTTGTGCCTCGACTGACAGTCACCAGCTGATTAGTGCAGGTATGTAATGTAGAAAGACATTACATATCTGCAGTCGATGGTGTTCTGTTTGTCAAGGTATTTTTACCATTAGTGTAGTTCTAGCTATCTGTCTCTGTAGGATTTACTATAGGTTAGCGATTTGTCTGTTAGGTGATTAGTTTTAGGGTCTTTAGATTAGTTTATATAATATAAGGTATAAAAAATATAAAACCAAGAAAAAATTTAAAAAATAAAAAAAAAATAAAATAAAATAAAAATTATTATATAAATATGTACGTGTGCATGAAAGTGTGTATGTTCATATGCATGGATGTGTGTATGTATGTATGTTTGTATGTATGTATGTATGTGTATATATATATATATATATATATATATATATATATATATATATATATATATATATATATGTATCAATGTATATACATGTATAAAATTTTGCCTTAATGACCAGGGGCTCCGGCTCCAATTGTCGATAGGCAAAAAAACAAAAAAACAAAAAAGACTACCATGGACTTTGATGGATGGTTGTGGAGAGCACAGACGTGTATTCATTGTTCTCTCCTCTAGCGCTCTAGGGCTGCCTCACTGGCAATAGCTTTGTACATAGCCTTAATAAATTTAGGTTAGCTAGATCTCATTTTCCTCCCTGGCCCTAGTTGATATAGTAGGTGTCTATATCTAATTCCTGAGATCGTCTTTGCTTACTCATCACTGGAGTGTACCCCCCACTGATCGCTCTGGGGTGTGAGGTGCACACAGGCGCGTCCTCCTGAGAGTGGTTTGAGAGGGTAATCTCAGACTACGTGTGTCTTCCCCGGGTACTTTGTCCCTTGGTCGTTTTTCCTTTTCTTTCTCACTTCCCCAGTATGGGGGAAGTGGTCACTATGGAGGACGCCCCTGCTGCCTCCCCCCCCTTCAGGGGGGGAGGTAGTCCTGACCAACCCCTGACTGTCTCACAGACTGACTGCCCCCAGACTGAATGGCCTCAGACACGTACCCGTCTTGACATCGATGTAAAAAATGCCGAGTTTGTACAGATTCATGCGGTTGGTTCCACTCCCCTTGTCCAGCCCTCAATCCCTTCATCATCAAGAAGGTGATTGATGGGTGTGCAGGTGAGGTGGAACAAGTGAAAAAAAAATTGCAGTGGAGATCATCTGGTAAAACTAGGAACTCAAGTCAGATAAAGGATTTGCTAAAACTGAGGAAATTCCATTGTTATGATGTTCAGGCCACAATCCCTCACTCCATGAATTCCTGGAAAGGTGTGATCACCTGCAGGGATCTTGTGGTCATGGAGGAGGAAGAGATCGTACAGGAATTTGCTCAGCAGGATGTTATAGAAGCACGTTTCATGACTAGATTCTTAGACGGCAGGAAGACTAAGACCGCCACTGTTGTCCTAACGTTCGGCAAAGTTGCTTTACCTTCCAACATCAGAATTGGATATGAAATTCTTAATGTAAGACCATACATCCCGAACCCCCTTCGTTGCTTAAAATGCCAGATTTATGGACATCATGAAAAGGCTTGCTGGGCTTCCAACTTCGTCTGAGACAGGTGCGAGACTGTGGAACATTCTGCTGAACACTGTACATCTGAGACGGAGTGCTGCTTTCACTGCAAGGATGCTCACTCCACTTCCTCGAGGGCTTGTCCCAAGTGGAAGGAGAAAGAGGTCTGCACAGTGAAGGCAACTGAGGGCATTTCCTTTTATGATGCAAGGAAAAAGGTGAAGGAGTTGCATGGAACTCCCAAGCCTAATATCTCCTATGCATCGGCGGTTGTGTCCCGTCCCGTCATGTGCACCTTGGAAACGCAGACTGACCTTACATTCACTCTTCATGCCCCACACCCTACCTCTCAGTCTAAGCCTCCTGTCGCTTCTTCCTACTCTCAGGCTGCCGCTGCTCCTTCACAGTCAGTGCGGCCAAAATCGAAGTCCAACAAGTCTGACAAGATTACTTTCACCACCCTCACTAAACAGTCACGTCCTCATGTCCATCCCGCTCCTGGTCCAGCGAGGGCAAGAAAGAATAGCTCTTCCTCGGTGGAGTCTAAGAGCCTTGTTATCGATGAGACTATGGAGATCTCCATGAGCAAGCACCGGGAAAGGTCCCCCGGTAGTCGTTCGCCTTCTGGCAGGCGACAAAAAAAGACCAAGCACACTGGGCTCCAACGAAATCTTAAACCGCCGCATTCACAGTGTTACAGTGGAATTGTAGAGGTCTTAGGAATAAATTACACAATATAGCTATCTTGCTTTCAATACACAGGCCAGACGTTGTTTGTTTACAGGAGACATGCCTCGAGGATCATCCTGATCCTCCACAGATAAAACACTATCACTCGTATAGAAGATATAAAGGTCACGGAGTTGCCATTTACACACACAAATCACACCCACAAACGGAAGTGATTCTAAATTCTACTCTGGAAGCTGTCGAGTGCAGAGTAAAATTTAATAACACATATCTGTCTATTTGCTCTCTGTACTGTCCTCCACATGGCCCCATTGATAGTGATACTTTACATTCACTATTTGAACATCTTCCTGGCAATAAGTTAGTGTTGAGCAATTTTAACGCCCATCACTATCAGTGGGGTAGCTTGAGGATCTATGGTCGTGGGGAGCAACTAGCCGACCTAATACTACAGTCCAACCTCTGTCTTCTGAACGATGGTAGAGCGATTCGTGTAGATGATCGTACTGGTAACTTTTCGGCCATTGACTTATCTCTGGCCTCCCCTGGAATACATCAAGATTTTTTATGGGATCCTTATAACGACTCCTTGGGAAGTGATCATTTACCCATCTGTCTTTCTTATACACGCGACATCGTTTCGGACCCTCCACCTCCAAAATTTAACTATAAGAAAGCAGATTGGGGATCCTTCTCAAGGATCGCCAATTTAGATATATCTGGGGAGACCATGGATGTTAAGGTCGAAAATATAACTACTGCCATATTACACGCAGCTGAGGCTGCTGTTCCCAAGACTTCTACAGCTCATGCGAAGCATAGAGCACATTGGTGGACGCTGGATTGCTGACAAGCATTAAGAAAACGCAATAGGAGATACTGGATTTTTGAGAGGAATATTTTATTGCATACAAACAGTCATGGACTGAGGCAATGAGAATAATAAGAAGGGCCAAACGTGACTCCTGGTGGTCCTTTGTGTCCACGGTGACTCGTACAACACCATTATGTAAAGTTTAGTACACTATAAGAATATTAAATAATAAAGGCCCATACTTCCCTGTGACCACCCTGCAGGTGAATAACACCATTTATGACGAGCACATGGACGTTGCTAACATCCTCGCCAGGAGTTTTTCTCATGTAAGTAGCTCAGCCAATTATGATCGGCGTTTCCAACATCATAAAGGCAGGGCTGAGCTGCAGATTATTGACTTTGCCACAGAAGATGTAGACTCCCCATACAACAAAGAGTTTATGCTAGATGAACTGCTCCTTGCCCTAAATCCTGTAAAGACACCAGCCCTGGACCAGACACCATCATGTACGGTATAATCCAGCATCTTAATCAGGACAACCTGATTTAGATGTTAGCTTATGTACAATGAGATTTGGACATCTCGAACGTTCCCAAACTCATGGCACTTTGTGCACGTCATACCGATACCCAAAGAGGCTGGTCGTCTTATGAATCCCACTTCATTTAGTCCTATTGTGTTGATTTCTTGTCTATGTAAGGTCATGGAACGAATGGTAAACAATGGGCTTCTTTTTGTTTTAGAGTCGAAGAATTTGTTAAATGATCAACAATGTGGCTTCTGTAAATACAGAAGTTCACTAGATCATTTAATGAATTTGGAGCATTGTATTGCAGAGGCATTTGCCAATAAGGAATTCATGATAGGGGTGTTCTTGGACATCCATAAAACCTATGACATGACATGGCGACACGGTATACTAATGAAGCTCTATGCTTATGGTTTAAGAGGAAATTTGCCTATTTTTATTTCAAATTTCTTAAGGACAGGACTTTCTCTCTCAAATTGCCCCGTAACGTAACATCGGATAGATTTATCCAGGAAAACGGGGTGCCGCAGGGAAGTGTGCTTAGTCCTACTTTATTTAGTATTATGATCAATGATATTCTGTCATCAGCTCCCATCCCCAGGAATCTTAAATACTCTCTCTATGCTAACGATTCTGCAATATGACACTCCTCCTGTAATGCACAATTCTCGGCTGGGCGGATTCAAGCAGCCCTTGACTCCCTCCACCGATGGGCCTTCCAGTGGGGATTTAAGTTTTCCATCCCTAAGTGTGCCGCTGTAGTTTTTACAACTCGTAATGTCCCCGATTTGCATTTATTTTTGGATAATCAAGCGGTACCTTTTCAAAATTCTGTAAAGTTTTTGGGCCTCCACTTTGATCGCAGAATGAATTTTAAACTTCACATTAATCCTTTGCTTGCTCAAGTTGTGATAAACCGTTATGTGTCCTTAACCCGCCCCACGTCCCGACGACGTATGGGTACGTCACCACGATTTGCATTTGCCAGTCCCGGCGACGTACCAGTACGTCGTGCAATTGCAATGTGCATTATTTCGACAATTTTCAAATTTCGCGCTTGATTTGCGGTACGTACCCTCGCCTGACCTTCCCCTACCTGCCACCAGGCGGGAACACTCAGCGACCCCGCGCGACCCGCGCTAGCCCGCCACTCGTCCACTCACCTGGTAGCCACGGTCCTGCTCAGACATGGCTAAGAGAGGTCTCTCAGAGAGCGAAATTCAAGTCGCTCTGGACACCTTTACCGGCGACAGTGATTCCCCACTGGATGACGAGTAGATGGACAAGGATTATGTGCAGCCAGAGGAGGAAGAAACCACCAGCAGTGACGAGGAAGTTCCGTCACCCAGGAAGCGGCAGTACGTGACTTACCGTGCTGCTAGAGAGGGGCAGGAGGCAAAGAAGGCACGTGGTATATCATATCCCTATCCCCAGCGTGCCTTGGAAGCAGAATTCGAGGTCGAGGACGAGGACGGAGACATGGGACGTGCTGCCACGTGGTATGGGCGGGAGGTGATTACTCATCGTGGCCCAGAGCGCACACCACGTCGTCTAAGCAGGTATGGGCCTAGCATTCTGTTTGGGGCGGTAGGAAGTGAAGTGGAGGGAGTGGGGAGTGAAATGGACATTCCTGGGATTAGGGAAAGTGAGAGTGAGGTGGGTGAGTCATTGCTCTCCCTACGCAGTGTGAGGCGGCAGAGTGGATCACGTGGGCCAGTGCGGGTGCGTTCATTATCACGTGGGGTTGTGAGGGAGGGGGAAGGTGGGGAGGAACCACTCCAAAGCACGTCTTATTCTCCCCAATATCCCCTAACACGTGGTCGAGCAAGGTTGCGTGAGAGAGCACGTGGTGTGGTAATGGAGGGGGAAGGTGCGGAGGAACCATTCCCCAGCACATCTTCTGCTCCCCAATATTCAACAGTTTCATCCCCACAGCCCCCTAATGTTCCTCAAGGCCGTAAGGATAAGGGAAAGGGAAAGGGTAAAGGCAGAGGGAAGAGGAGTGACAGTGGGGAAGCCCTCAGTACTCCTTCTCCCCGACCTCCCCAACCAGGATCTCCTCCCCACCCAGACCGAAGGCGGTGATGGGGACGAGGGATTTGTGTCGTGGGATTGGGAGGATGGGGAGTGATTTTTCTCCCTCCATTCACCCCTTCACGAGCTGGGCGATCTGGCTGCATTGCACCAGAGTTTTCACTGTAATTCAAGCAGGTTGGATTTTTTCCACCTGTCTTTTCAGTGAGGCCTTCGTAGATCAGATCGTTTTTCAAACAAACCTGTTTGCAAAGCAGCCAGCGGCTAGAAAGTGAAAAGATTGGGAAACAAGGAGTAGGCATTCTATGATTTATGATTACCCTGTCTCCATTCCAGAAATGTTCTTATTTTTTGCCCTTGTCCTTTTGATGGGTATAATAAGAAAAAATGAGGAATTCCTGGGGCTTACTGGACTACGGACCCTGTTATGTTTACCCCCATATTTGGTCAAGTGATGAAGCCGTGAATCGGTTTCAACAAATTCTAAGTCGCCTCCATTTTTATGATGCTAATGACCCTGCAAATGCAAACAACACTGACAAAATGAGGCGAATTAGGCTGGTCTTTGATCACCTCTAGGCAAACCTTTCGATCCTCATTCTATCCCTGATAGAGATCTCGTCATAGACGAGAGTCTCGTGTTGTGGAGAGGCAATATTTCATTCAGACAGTATATACCCAGCAAAAGCGCACCGTTCTTTTGGGTTCAAGATCTTTGTTATGTGTGACTGTAGGACTGGATACGTGCAAGACATAGTCTTAAAGTACACCGGTGCACAGACAGACATAATAGAAGATCGGGAAGTATATGGGACTTTCGGGAGCAGTGGTAAAGACGATGATACAAGACTACCTTCATCGTGGTCACGTTCTCTACCTCGACAACTGGTACACTAGCTCCTCTTCTCGCTCGTTATCTTCACAGACATGAAAACGGGGGTCTGTGGAACCGTAGAAGGTGAACCAAGGCGTCACATGGTCAAGGTAGGGCGGAAACTTACGCAAGGAGTGAGGTTGTTCTTATTCAAAGCAAACAACATCCTTTGCAACAATGTGGAACCACAAATAGAGGAAGTAAAGCCTCTTGTCCACGGTTTCACCTTGCCCCTTGATGCACTGTACTGATTCACTGTTTCGATTCACCATAAGCGAGAGCAGGCGTCGTGTTTGGAAACCTGAATGTGTCATGGACTATAATATAAACATGCGCCTCGTGTGGACCAGTCAGACTCCATGATATCAGACGTGTAGAGTGTGCCAGGACCACGATGAAGTGGTATAAAAAACTGTTCTTTCACTTGCTAGATATCACTGCTCTGAATTGCCACCACCTTCACGCCATGACCACAGGAGTTCAGGAAAACCTTTGAAGGGTTTGTGAGGGAGCTCACACGAGAAATCTTTTTGCTAAGTATGCTGTTGGAAAGGCCCCAACAGCGCCCCCGCACTGCCCATATTACCCACCCTCCCCAGAGAATATCCGCCCGCCATTTCCCCACTCCTATCCCTCCCTCAGACCCAACAGACCTAGGCCCTCCAGCGCAGGTGTCGTGTACGTGTGCAGTCATTCCCAGGTGGAGGACTCACGACACAGAGGAAGGACACCCAAGCTATGAGTGCGTGCAGTGTAGACGTGGGTCTGTGTATTCACCCATGTTTTAGTGAATATCACACGTTGCTGCACTTTTAGCTTATGGTGTGAATGCGAAAGGACGCTGAAAATATGAGGTAAAATGCGACAGACAGACGCTCTGTGAAAATATCAGTCATGTGGATCGCCAGAATATTAGTATAAAGTGCCTACGGGTAGAACATAAGTGAAAACATTGGGTGTAAGTATATAAATCTGCCCCTAAGTTGAAACTTACATAGAGAGGGTTGTTTTGATTCGATATTCTGTCGCTCAGTGCAATAAATACGGCCCCTTATGATATATATTCTTTATTATGTGACATTATTACGGGTATAATATAAGTTCAAATTATTGTATATGATGATGTATATTCTAAGTCAAATATTCATAGCGTGTCTATAAAGATAAGATTTCCTGACGCTTAGTCGAATGAATAAGGCACGTATTAGTCAAAATAAAAGTCAGCAAGTGATAAAGTTGAATAATTGTGGGTATATAAGTGTGTGAGTGAATTAGTATATGTAAAGTGTTATTGAGTATTATGTATGACGAAACATTCTCTTGCGAGGGTATTTTCAGGCGATATTCTCACGCTCACTTGAATAAATAATGGCAGTAAGTATGTTACAGTGCATTCTAGTGGGGTGTAAAACGTGTGTCATGTAAGTGGGAAAATATAATTTGAGTGGAATAAATAAAGTAGATGATGGAAACACGAGTGTCTGAGATCGTGGTTGCTACGTGAATAGGCGCTAGGCATATCGCTAAATGCCCTCGTAATGAACGATAATAATTGAAAATCCTTCACAGTGGTAGGAGGAAAGGTTCTATGTAAATGGGAAAATAATTGGAAAAGTGATAAAAATGAATTTGGTATGTTGAAATTACGAGTCCATAGCGAGTGTGCTTACTAAGCTGATGATGCACTAAACTTAAGCTGCATGTCATCATAATGAATGAAAACATCTGAAAACACTTACAAACAGTTGTAATTGGTAAATTGTCATTGAAACAGAAGTATACAAGTAGAAAAAATGATAGGTTGACTCATACCAGAAACTTCAGCATATAGCATGTTACGACTTGGACCTAACTCGCTATGAAGCTCGCGCGATGGTATAATGAAGCTTATTTTTCTTATATATGTGGGTTCTGAAATCCATTGTTATATTGTTTACTGTTTATTGTTTATTAGTTCAAATTCAATAAATGTAGAGGTGTTGTGTGTTGTTTGCCCCATTATTCCTTTACCATAGAAAACGTAAACGCATTTCCAGTATCCATTACAGAATACGATACCTGCGGGGAAACCGCACCTATAGGAGACCACTTATATAGACCGCAAGAGACCACTTTTTTCAGGATTTTCCATCGTTTCTCGACCTAAGCGGAAGTTTTAGAAGAAAAAAAAATTTTCCAAAAAGGCTCGGGACTGGGGGATGTCATAGGTGCGGAAAGGCTCGGGACGTGACGGGTTAACTGGGGCTAAAATCTCGTATCTTGAGAAATGGTCTTCAGCAAAGAATAGATAATGATTATTATTGTAGGATAAGGGTAACTTAAGTAACTCAACTGCAACAATGTCCCAGAGTTGATTAGGTACGGGATATCTCCCTACAGGTGCAGGTGTTAACATGTAGCCTTTGTGTCTCGCACATGACTCGCATCTGTCTATATGATTATATATATCTTTTCGTAACGATGGCCAGTAGTATAACAGCTGCTTGTCTAACTTTCCTATCCTTGTCAGGATGTCCTGCATGTGGACTATAGTGTATCATCCTTAATACTTGAAGTATCATTTCATTAGGTACCACTAGTTGTTTATTATTTTTTCTATGGTTTGCTGGTCCTGTGTTGATCCTATACAGGGCATTATCAACTATTGTGAATTGTTCGAGTGTATATGTAGCTTAGGTAAATGTATGTCCTCACCACTCTCCAATTTGTATATATCTTTGGACCATGTTGGATCAAATCTTTGTGCTTTCGAGATTTCATCATGGTTTGGGATGTGTCCCTTGAAAGGTAGTGTTGCGACATGAAATGTCGTCGGGTTCCTAGATAGTGCATTAGCGACTAAATTTATTTTGCCTTGTATGTAGTGAATACGTACCTTATAATTTTCAACCGTACATTTCCAACTTGCTCTCCTCCCAGAAAGGAGTTTTTCATGGAACATGCCCACGAGCAGTTTATGGTCGGTGAATAGGTGAATTTCGTAACCATATACCAGATCTCGAAACTTTTGTAATGCAAAGACCATTGCAAGTGCTTCTAGATCTGTAGTGCAATAATATTTCTCTTCGCCTTTTATTTGTCTGTTAGCAAATGCAGTTGGCTGATTTTTTTCCAGGCTATCTTCTTGCATCAATACGGCCCCCAATCCTTTAAGAGATGCATCTGTGCAAATTATAAATGGTTTTGTGAAATTAGGACAGGCCAAGCAAGGTGCACCTGTAAGTTTATCTTTTAATTCATTAAATGCTAGTTTTTGTTCCTCTCCCCACTGGAATACAGCATCTTTTTTTAGTAGAAAGAATAATGGTTGTGCTATACGAGAGAATTGATTAATGAAGGGTCGGTACTATCCTGCCAGACCCAAAAATTGTCTTACTTCATCTACATTTGTGAGTTCAGGGAAATCCCTTACTGCTTGTATTTTGTCCTCAGACGTGTGGATCCCTTCTGCATCTAGTCTGTGGCCTAAGAATTTTATTTCCTTAAAGCAAAATTTGCATTTAGACAGCTTGATTTTCATACCAGCATCAGCAAGCTTATGTCGGAGCTGGTCTAATCTCTGTAGATGTTCATCTATTGTGTGTGTTGCAATTATGATGTAGTCCAAGTAGACAAATATTTCCTTTCCTAGCATTCCAGACAATACATAATTCATTATTCTTTGAAATGTGTCTGGCGCTGTCTTTAACCCCATCGGCATTCGTTTATATTGGTAATACTCTGTATTTGTGGTGAAAGCAGTGCATTTGCGTGACTCTTGATCAAGGGATATTTGATAGTACCCATTAAGCAAATCTAGCTATCTATCCATCTATTGCCAGACTCCTCAATCCCGTACGGGGTGGCCACAAACAAATCGCCTCCACGTCGCCCTGTCCACTGCCATTTCACTGTCCTGCTCCCAACTCACACCCCCTTCTCTCCTATACCTCTCGATTGTGGAAAATACATTATTTTCTGGTCCAATCTTTTGCAAGACGTCACTTAACGATGGCATAGGAAACCGGTCTGGGATTGTGTGCCGATTTAATTTACGGTAATCGACTACTCCACGCATTTCTCCGTTTCGTTTGGGCACGAAAAATAATGGGGCATTCCACGGGGAGACAGATGGTTCAATACTACCCAGTTTTGGCATTTCATCAACATATTGATTTGCAAGGGTACGTTGTGAGTGCGCTACTCTAACATATATTGGTTGTGTGTCCGGGTGCACAATAATTTTGTGTTTAATCTGGTTAGTACACCCTAATTGTTTCCCAGGTAATGCTACAGTTTGTTGATGTTTCTGTAATAAATCTAGGAGATCATTTTCTTCATCAAATTGTCCTGAGTGAATCAAATTACCCTTTATGCATTCTCTGTCCGTAGATTTTGTCTCACTTGAAGTTCCAGCTATAATTATATCCATTATAGGAGCAGGACATGTTTCTAAGTTGCATAGACAAGTCCCTTTTTTTATCTGTACTTCCCCATTCATCTGATTGATTAGGAACACATGAGTTTCCACATCGTTATTCACCTGACATAATGCGCTTTCCACGAACAGTCCTTTCACTCTACATAATTCTTCTAGGACAAGAACAATACCATTCTTCAATTTACTCTTTATGGTGACTTTCATATATGAGTTAGGTGGAATAACTACATCGTTGGTGAGATGTGCGGGAATTAGTGTTGCCTCTTTACTGTCACTTCTGTCTCTAGGCAAAGGGGATGGGGGAGCTGCAAGTGATGCTCTGAGTGCATGTGTATCCTCGTCCGATTGAGTATTTCTGTTTAGTTGTTTGATAGTTCCAACTCCTTTTGATTTTCTACTATTGATGTGTGACTATTTTGATGATAATTCCTCTGTGAATTCATTATCATAATCTATCCCATTCATGTGTGGGAGTAAAATTTTATTCTCTGTCCTCATAGTTCTCAAACCCAATAACATATTAGCTTTTATTGCTAAGTTTCCTACCATGTAGAAAATAGCAGAGAGTGATCTCATAGTCTCTGTAAAACTGATGCCTAACTGTATCATCCCCTTTTCGGTTATTTGTTTGTCAGCTACAGCAAATAAGTCTAAATCAGATTCCTCCAAGAAGGTTCTATCTATCTATCTATTGCCAGACGCCTCAATCCCGTTTGGGGTGGCTACAAAAAAATCGCCTCCAAGTAGCCCTGTCCCCCGCCATTTCACTGCCCTGCTCCCAACTCACACACCCCTCTCTCATATACCTCTCCACCCCATCCCTCCATCTCATCCTCGGCCTCCCCCTCCCTCTTTCCCCCTCCACCTCACTCACATACACTCTCTTCATTGATCTGCCTCCATCCTCTCCACATGGCTAAACCACCTCCAGTGTGTTCCTCATAACGCTTCCTATCACATCCACATCCACACCACAACGCTCCTTTATATCCTCATTCGTCAGCCTGTCTCTCCATGTGACTCCACAGGCTCCTCTTAAATAACTAATTTCCACTGCTCTCTCTTTTTCTTTCGACTTGTGTCCTTCCAACAACGTCCAAGTTTCACTTCCATACGATTCAAATTGGAATCATAATACTTCACCTCATGCAGTAACTTTTTCACTTCCATGCTCACTTCCCTGTTTCTTATCACTGCTTTCAAAGAACCAGCAAGCCTTTCTTCCCCTGCTGTGCCACTTTCAAGCACTTCTCCCTCCAAACCTCCATCCTTACTCATCACACTGCCCAAGTACTTAAACTTGTACTCCCCACATTTTCCAATTCCTCATCACCATACAACCTCGCTGTACATTCACAGACTTCCACCTCTCTCAAAGACCATCACTTTACTCTTCCCTACATTCATCTTTAGATTCCGTTTCACTTACACACACTCCCAAACTCATCCACCAAGCCTTGCAGCTCCCCTTCGTCTTCACTCAACAACACAGTATCATCTGCAAACAACAGTACAGGGAGTTTCCAAACACTATCCTCTCTCACCAAGGCCACTCCAACATCCACTACCCTACCTTGTACCTCTTTTATTACCCCATCCATGTACAGATTGAACAACCATGGAGACATGGCA